>NC_059429.1:19660013-19680919 GCF_021028975.2 Sphaerodactylus townsendi
GTATCATCAGGACAGTCTCTGGATGATACCCTGAAATTTTGGTGCTGCTAGCTTTAAAAATGTTCCCCCTGCAGGCCTAAACGCAACCCCCCAAAAATACCCCTCCCCAAAAGCCCAAATACCTTGCATTTCAATTCGTTCATATTCGGGCAGGACATATTCAGCTGATTTTGGCCCAAATATGCCCGAATTCGCCCAGAATCTCCAAGCCTACTATCTACCCAAACCATCAGGTGATGTACATCTTCATGTTCATGATAATGATAATGATGATGAAGAAGAAGAGTTTGAATTTATTCCCCACCTTTCTCTCCTGTAAGGAAACTCAAGTTGGCTTACAAACTCCTTCCTCTCTCCACAACAGACACCTTGTGAGGTAGGTGGGGCTGAGAGAGTTCCAAAGAACTGTGACTAGCCCAAGGTCACCCAGCAGGAATGTAGGAGTGCGGAAACACATTTGGCTCACCAGGTAAGCCTCCGCCACTCAGGTGGAGGAGTGGGGAATCAAACCTGATTCTCTAGATTAGAATCCACCTGCTCTTAACCACTGCACCACACTGGCTCTCCTCTCTGTATTACAACCAGCCTGCATGATTCTGATCTACTGTGCCCGATGCAATACCTTTATACTGTGCGATTCAATAAACTTCTTGTTTTTGTGTCCTGCCTGGGAGCACACAACTTGTATATGTGACAAATCACCTGGAAGTATGCAACGCATGCCTGGTGGGCACTAAAATACTTGGTGGATCATAAGTTGCCCAGGTCTGCCATAGTCACTGTAGTCACTCTGTCTAATTTCATGCTTTGGACTGTGCATGTTGTGTCATCTAGCATGGTGTCGTGGTTAAAAGCAGCAGACTTGAACTTGGAGAACCAGGTTTGATTCCCTACTTCTCTCCATGAGCGGTGTACTCTAATTTGGAGAACTGGATTTGTTTTCCCCACTTCTCCACATGAAGCCAGCTGAGTGACCTCGGGCCAGCCACAGTTCTCTCAGAACTCTCTCAGCCCCACCTACCCCATAAAGTGTGTTTTGTGGGGAGACGAATGGAAGGTGATTATAAGCTGTTTTGAGATTCTTTCAAGGTACAGAAAAGTGAGATATAAAAACCAGTTCTTCTCTCCTGTAGGAGACTCAAAGGGGCTCACAATCTCCTTGCTCTTCCCCCCTCCCAACAAGCACCCTGTGAGGTAGGTGGGGCTGAGAGAGCTCCGAGAAGCTGTGACTAGCCCAAGGTCACCCATCTGGCGTGTGTGGGAGTGCACAGGCTAATCTGAATTCCCCAGATAAACCTCCACAGCTCAGTGGCAGAGTGGGGAATCAAACCCGGTTCCTCCAGATCAGAATGCACCTGCTCTTAACCTCCTATGCCACTGCTGCTCCTGTATGACATTATACCTTGCTCAAGTCCCTCCTATCCCCATACTCCACTTCTTAAATCTTGAGAAATATCCCAACATTTTATAGCTTTATACCAACCCTTCCTGGCGTAGTGGCTAAGAGCAGTGGCTAAGAGCAGGTGCACTCTGATCTGGAGGAACCGGGTTTGATTCCCAGCTCTGCCGCTTGAGTTGTGGAGGCTTATCTGGGGAATTCAGATTAGCCTGTACACTCCCACACATGCCAGCTGGGTGACCTTGGGCTAGTCACAGCTTTTCAGAGCTCTCTCAGCCCCACCTACCTCACAGGGTGCTTGTTGTGAGGGGGGAAGGGCAAGGAGATTGTAAGCCCCTTTGAGTCTCCTACAGGAGAGAAATGGGGGATATAAATCCAAACTCTTCTTCTTCTTCTTCTTCTTCTTCTTCTTCTTCCTCAAATGCTGTCTTCCCCGGACCCCTGTTCCCAGTTTTCCAAAGTGGTATTGGCAACCACAGTGAAAGATAAACTGAATATGTGCAGCTATAATTTGGATCAAAGCTATTCAGTGGAGTTGAGGAAATGTAACCTTACAAGCCACTCTTAATTTTACTTATAGAAACTAGGGATGCCATGAATTTCATGTCAAACACATCTGAGAACTGAACTTCCTTGTTCTGCTATGATGATTAGATGTGAGCCAGTCACTGGATCCTTTCTGTTTGCCACCAGATGACTTGAGCAGCCTGCCCAAACGGTTTGCATTATTTTTCTCCAAAATAGACATGCATGAAAAAAGTTGCCAATCCAAACAGATCAATTATTACCATAGTTAAGGACTACATAAACCTTGAATGGTAGGATTTTTTTAAAAAAAAAGAGAGACAGCATTTATTTAAGACTAATTTATATGATTCGCAATTGATTTCACTAGTTAAACTATTGTCTGCCAAGAGAAACAGCAGCACAGCAAGAGGAGGAGAAGAAGAAATCAATCAGGCTACATGAGAAAGTCAAAACACAGGTTGCGCTGAAATGCTCTGCTTGGAAGGAATCAGGTGAAACACTCTGCTAAACAGGCACAAACTGTTTAACAAACAAAGAACCGATTCATTGAAAACTAGTCTCTATTCGTGATTGGCGAACATGATGGGAGCTGAAACAGCAGATGTCTGAGCACCCCTATTTTAAACCAGCTGCCCTCTCCATTTTATTGTTAGTCAGTGGGAGGAAAGAACTATCCTTTAACATGTTCATAATAGTGAGGGAAGCTAGGTTTTGATTAGTGAAACCAAACTAGGTTCAAGTGTGAAATTCCGTCTTCCAGTGGTGGGATTCAGCCAGTTTGCACCACTTCGGCAGAACTGGTACCTAATTTTTTGTTGAGTTTGGAGAACTGGTTGCTAAAAGCTGCTTTCAGAGCCCTGGAGCAGCTGGCCACCTTGCCGCCTCAGCTGCTCTGAGGCACTAAAAGCCCATTGCACCCTCTCCCACTGTAGCATATGAAGCTGTGGCAAGGTCCCATTGCCCCCCCCCCCCGAAGTTCCTCTGCAGCAGGTAAGTGGGTGGCAGGGAAGGGCGCACGGAGGAGGGGGAGCGTGCGGCAGTGGAGGGCGTGTGGGGGCGGGGGCGAACCAGTAGTTAAATTATTAGAATCCCAGTACTGCCCTCTTCTCCCCTGATGCAGCCCCTGTCTGAATTACAGCTGTGTAGGCTGTTGACTTTTTCGAGACTGATGGAGATCTATGACCTTTGCCATGTTCATTTGTGGCCATAAACTACATGGAGTTTTTCAACCACTGCCTGCATTCATGGGAAAAGCCCCGTTCACAAGTTACAGTGAACGCATGTGTGATGCATGGACAGTGTACGCTTGGGTTTTTTTTGTTATTTGCGCAGTGAGTTTCCTGATTTCATTAGCAACAAGTGTAAACACACTTAAAAATGGACTACTTGCTCTGTAAATACTATTATTAAATTAATTCTTAATCATCCTACTAGTCAGTTTCACCTTCTTCCCTATCGCATCTACTCCCTTGTCCTTCTGTTCTGCGGATCCACAAATCTTCCGTTCATTTTTTTCTGTCTTAAAAAGTCTATCAGGTTTCCAGCCACCAGTTCTTTTCTCTAATCAAAGAAGCAAGCGTAGCCGTCTCTGCCATTTCTAATATCTCGGGAACAAGCATAATACTGTATGTATATGAAACAAAAGGCTATGTTATACATTCAATTTGTGTAATACAGGGGGGGGAGGAAAGAAGAGGAAAGTCAGGGAAAAAAAGAGAAAAAAGACCAGTCTGGTTCTGTAAGAGATATACTGGATGAAGCTGCAGGCTGAGATTGCGGAGGATCCCAAGGGGACTGGCCGTGACAGAAATTCAATGGCAGCTGCTCAGCAAACCCGTCGGATGCCCGTAAAAGCTCCTGGCTGTGTTTGTTTTATTGGAGGAGGTGAGTGAAGCTATATTAACATTGAACTACAGCAGTCATAATATGAAGAAGCCTGGGAGGAGAAGGCCCCTTGATACTCTCCTGTGATGCCTCCCATTTAGAGACACTTTTTCCTCTTGGCAACAAGAGGGGAGCCAGAATGGGCAGGCCTGCTCCTTTCCTATTCCAGCCAAGATCCTTTTACTGACAGTAGAAAGAGCGCAGGGAGAAACTTTTAGGTTCTAATTGATTCATACCCAACTGTTGTCCCCAAAGAGACCCAAAGTGACTTACACCACCCTTCTCTGCTCCTCCATGTTCTAATCTCAACCGGGATTCAGCCGGTTCGCACCAGTTTGGCAGAACCAGTAGCTAATTTCTTGCTGAGTTCACCAAACCGGCTGAATCAAACGCAAGGGGCTTTCAGAGCCCTGGAGCTAACCAGTAGATAAATTAATAGAATTCTACCACTATCCGTATGAGAGAGAGAGAGAGAGACTGGTCAGAGACCCAGCAGGCTTCCATGGAACAGAGGGGATTCAAACCTGGGTTTTGTAGATATTAATTTGATACCCTAACCACTACAGCCGTGGTGGCGAACCTTTGGCACTCCAGATGTTATGGACTACAATTCCCATCAGCCCCTTCCAACATGGCCAATTGGCCATGCTGGAAGGGGCTGATGGGAATTGTAGTCCATAACATCTGGAGTGCCAAAGGTTCGCCACCACTGCACTACAGCATTCTAGCCAGAGGTGGGATCCAGCAGGTTCTCACAGGTTCCCGAGAGTAGGTTACTAATTATTTGTGTGTGCCAAGAGGGGGTTACTAATTGGTGATTTTGCCACGTGATTTTTGCCTTAGTTACTCCCCTCCTCTCAGCAGTAGTGCGCAGAACTTGAAGCAGTCTAGCAGGAGGTGCACCGGCGTGCGTGGCAGCCTGCGCCTGTGTGCATTCGTTTCCCACCCAAGGACTGGCACAGTGGCTGCGTCCTTGCCGCAGCCCCGCCCAGGAATGTCCCGCCCCCGGAATGTCCGGCCACGCCCCTGTTGTGCCCCGCCCAGCCCCATTGGCGCTACACCACAGTTTGAATCCCACCACCATGGGAACCTGTTACTAAAATTTTTGGATCCCACCACTGATGCTAGTTGTCTTACCCTATCAAGGTTTCCGAAATTCAAAAGCCAGGGAGATTTCCCCAATGTATTTCTCTCAGCATGGTTATAAGTAAATCACACTGTTCAAGGGGACTAGCTTCAGGTATCATATTACAATATATTTTTTAATCTTCCCCGCTCTTGAAAATAAGAGATAGAGTCCAACTGGTATCCAGACTTAAATCAAGAACTATACCGCAAATATACATATGAAATTCTGTAAGAGATGTGTGCACCTTTGGGGGCTTTGTTTTGTTGAAAGATATATATAGTTAGTAAATAATCACAAACGCTGCAAGTTAACAAGATAGTTTACTAAGAAAAATGGAAGGGAAGAGTTACATAGAAGAATAAACAGTCCTTTCTAAGCTGAGCTGAGCTACATGCTGCTTCTACATTGCATAAAGTGAGACACTGACTGGGAACCAAAACAGGAAGTTACTTTTACGACTTCTTCTGAACTGCCTACTTGAGTACATATCTTCTATGGCACTCTATTAGTCAATGACAATCAACGGATCATCTCATTAATGGAGGCAACTAGTTGCTCCATGTCCCTTAGGCTAATTCTCTATCTGGTTATTCACAAACAGCATAACTAACTCTTTCATAACTGAAAAGCTGCATATATCAACACATTTGCACTTAGAAAGTGTTCATTTTTTATTACATGCAGTTTGTTTTCTTATTTTCATTTCTGCTAACATGAATGAGAGTTATCAAGAATTTCAGAATGAACATGATACATCTGGTAACTGTACCTAGATGGAACTCCCTCACAAACAGATATTCCTTGACATACATTGAGTTGCCAATCTCCCAACAACTTCTAATCAGTCAGAAGAAAAATACTTCACACTCTCAAGCATAGCAACATAAGAGCAGGGCACCTGTGGTACGGCAGCCTTCCCTTCAACACACCATTTTTGCCCAAAACTAGCTTCCTTCCAGCATTTTTGAAAAGTTCTGATTAGTGAATATTTGAATACCCTTCCCTACATTTCAACAAGATCACTTGGTGCTCAAGGTAGATACTTGACTACAGGACATGTTACAACTTCTCTGCTACCATTAAAAACGTTTAGAGATTATTTGAACTTGAGATGTGCTGAAGTCGTGCATAAAGCATCACTCTGGTTGTTTCCCCACTTACCATCGACCACCCTTTGCTGCACGCTACTCTCAGCGTGCGTCATTTCTGGTGCGCTCCTGGGCTTCCCCACGACCCCGTGCTCTGCGTGGGGTCATCAAAAGGCGCCGTTTTGAGGAGCACCAGGAATGACGCACGCTGAGGGTTTGCGAGAGCAGCAGCATTGGGGTGGCTGCATTGTCACCACCCCTGTAGTGGGGAGTGCCGCGGGACCCCGTGCTACTTGGTGAGAGTAGCGTGCAGCAGATGGTAAGTGGGGAAATGACCTCAGTTATCTCAGTTTTCAAGTGAGATGCTATATACTGAAGCTGAATCTGTAAATAAGTGGGAGTTTGTGTGAATAAAGCCCAGTCAATTTGGAGTCAATATATGGCAACCCAGTAGGATTTTTAAGGCAAACAATCACGTGCTGGTTATCCCTGAACTGAAAGAGATCCAGCTGGCCTCAACCAGGGCCAGGGCTTTTTTGGCCCTGGCTACAACCTGATGGGAAGCTCTGTTGGACAAGCCCTGGGCCTGGTGGGATCTCATACAATTCTGCAGGGCCTGTGAGACAGAACTGTTCCACCAGGCTTATGGCTGAGGCGGCAATGGCATTCCTTCTATGGCAGTGATGGCAAACCTTTTCGAGACCGAGTGTCCAAATTGCAACCCAAAACCCACGTATTTATCGCAAAGTGCCAACACGGCAATTTAACCTGAATACTGAGGTTTTAGTTTTAAAAAATTGTTGGCTCCGAGGCGTGCGTTACTCAGGAGTAAGCTTGGTGGTAGTCGGTGGCTTTGCTTTGAAGCAACCGTGCAACTCTTCCAATGGGTGAATCACGGCCCTAGGAGGGTTTACTCAGAAGCAAGCCCCATTGCCAGCAACCGAGCTTACTCCCAGGTAAAGGATCCCGCTTTAGTTCTTCGCATGAAAATCAGTGGGGTTTAACAGGGTTACCTACACTGCTTCTCCAAAACTAGATCTTAGGTTTAATGTTAATAATCGAGTCCAGTGGCCCAGACCAGCCTAGATGTGTGGGAGGGCGACTCTGTTTGCGCGTGCCCACAGAGAGGGCTCTGAGTGCCACCTCTGGCAACCGTGCCATAGGTTCGCCACCACTGTTCTATGGCCTCCCTCTCCCCTCCTCTACTGTTCCATCCTGCCCCCATTCATAGCCATAGGAATTTAAAATAAATAATATGAATGGGAGTCACCATCGAGATTTCACGATGTTTATCATTAGTAATTAGTATGTTTTTTTTCCATTCTTGTTCTATGGTTATTAATATTATTGTTTCATTTTATGGACTGTTGAAAGCTGCCCTGAGGGAAAAGGGAAGGGCGGTCTAAAAATACAAAAAGATTAAATAAAACGAAGGTAAGAGAGTACCAGAGCTAGTTTGCCGTTGCCTGGCTCTGCAGCACAATCCTGGTATTCCGTGGAAGTCCCCCATCCGAGTACTAACCAAGGCAGATCCTGCTTAATTTCTGAGATCTGACCAGATCAGGTTAGCCTGGGCCTTCCAGATCAGGATGAAACGGATCCTTCAAACATACAAAGAAGGAGAAACAGGCAAGTCAGAAGGTCTCTGCTTACTTGGCCAAAACAGACAGCCAATACCTGCTGCTGCTAAAGAATATTTATGGAAGGGGCATGGCTTAGTGATAGAACATCTCCTTGGCATGCAAAGGTCCCATGTTCAATCCCCAGCATCTCCAGTTACAAGGACCAGGCAGTACAGTGGAACCTCGGTTTTCGTTGGTAATCCATCCGAAAAGAATAGATGAAAACCGAGATGAAAACTGAGGCAAACTTTTCCATAGGAATCAATGTCAATCCAATTAATCTGTTCTAGGCACTCCAAAAAACTTACCAAAAACACATTTTTTGGTGAATAAACATAGTTTAATGCTGAAAACAGTAACAAACAATAACACTAGGATTAGCTTCAGAGCCAGTGGACCAATGTCGCACCAGAAAGCTGTCCAAAGAGGTTTGTTTCTGACGCCTCTTTAAGATTTGTCTGAAATGGGGCAAGACATCGTCCTTAAACAAGTTGCAGACATGGCCTGCAACAGCTTTGTCCGGGTGATTTTTCTCCACAAACTCCTGCACCTTACTGCAAATCGATGAAAACCAAGACAAATTTTTCACTGAAAAAATCGATGAAAACTGAAACTGATGAAAATCAAAGGCAATGAAAACCGAGGTTCCACTGTAGGTGATATAGAAGGCCTCTGCTTGAGATCCTCAAGAAGAGGTGTTTGGATTTATGCCCTGCCTTTGTCTCCTGTAAGGAGACTCAAGGCGGCTTACAAACTCTGTTCCCCTCCTCTCCCTACAACAGACACCTTGTGAGGTAGGCAGGGCTGAGAGAGTTCTGAGAGTACTGTAAACAGCCCAAGGCCACCCAAGCAGGTATGCAGGAGTGGGGAAACAAATCCAGTTCACCAGAAAAGAGTCCACTACTCATGCGGAGGAGTGGGGAATCAAACCTGGTTCTCCAGACGAAAGTCCACTTGCTCTTAACCATTACACCATGCTGGCTCGGTGGAGACAAGTCTGTCTTTGATGGACCATAAGACAGCTTCATGTGTTCCAATATTCCTCCCAAGCCCATTCCTAGGAGGCATCCCTGTTACGTCAAACCATTTCCTACTTTCATAAATGAACTGGAAGAGTCCTCTCTGGGTTGGAAATGTCATTTCTGCTATTGTTACCTTTCCTCCTGTGTTGAACCCCCCATCACTCCTGAGTAAGGAACATGGCAAAGCCTTCTCTAAGATGACTTTCTCAGCTAAACAGAACCATGTGGTATTGGAAACACTTCTTTGCCCTCCCCGCCCCAATAATAATTGCCTTTTGCTTGGATTTCAGTGGTTCCCTTTTGTGTTTACGATAACAGAGGGATGCTTTATTGCATTTCACCAAGCTGGTTGTCATGGTGACCAGCAGTTGCTGTGCACTGTAAAAATAACCTCCTTCCTTGATAGATTTCACTTGAGTGAAAACAACCCTTAAAAATAGGTTTGGATTTACATACTAATTCTTTCTAGATTGAAAGGAGAAAGGGTTGACTTACAGCATGCCCTTGTAGAGTCATGGCAAACAACCACGTCAGGGCTTCTGGCAGGTGTCCATCAAGTGCATCCTGTTGAGTTACACCAATGACGTTCCAAAGCTCCAGACTGTTCAGGCCGGAATCAGCTTTCTTCTGAAGTTGGAAGGAGCAGCAGTGGCATAGTGGCTGAGAGCAGTGGCTAAGAGCAGGTGCACTCTAATCTGGAGGAACAGGGTTTGATTCCCAGCTCTGCCGCTTGAGTTGTGGAGGCTTATCTGGGGAATTCAGATTAGCCTATACACTCCCACGCACGCCAGCTGGGTGACCTTGGGCTAGTCACAGCTTTTCGGAGCTCTCTCAGCCCCACCCACCTCACAGGGTGTTTGTTGTGAGGGGGGAAGGGCAAAGAGATTGTAAGCCCCTTTGAGTCTTCCACAGGAGAGAAAGGGGGGATATAAATCCAAACTCTTCTTCTTCTTCTTCTTCTTCTTCTTCTTCTTCTTCTTCTTCTTCTTCTTCTTCTTCTTCTTCTTCTTCTTCTTCTTCTTCTTCTTCTTCTTCTTCTTCTTCTTCTTCTTCTTCCCCAGATGATTCTTCAAACGTTTAAATGAGATATGGTCAGTGGTGGGATTCAGCAGATTCACACCACTTCGGCAGAACTGGTTGTTAAAATGGTGTCTGTAAACAACCAATTGTTAAATTGTTTGAATCCCACCACTGGAACCGGTTGTTAAATTATTTGAATCCCACCACTGAATATGGTCCCTTCTTCTCATACTGTCCCAGGTGCCAGTTGACATACACTTTCTAAAACCTGTTCTTCAAGCGCCTGCTTGTAGAGGTGAGGTAGTCAACAACCAAAACAGGACTTTCCCAGTGATGGGACCATTCTTTTGGAATGTCTTCCCTTTTGAAGCTCACTTGGTGCCTGCGTTTGGCCTACCAGGCCAACAATGAATGGCTTTTTTCCTCAGCGACAAAAGTGCATTTGGGAAACATTTTGAAAAGCAATCTGTTTTTCTTGGATTTTTTTGTCCGCGATGACACAGAAAGTGTCGAAAGCATTTCAGCTGGAAATTGTTCTTTTATTTTAAAAAATCATACAAATGTGGCGTCTAAAGTCGCTGGAGTATTCAAAATCTGCTTAGCCTTGCTACTCTGTGATGTTGTATCTATGTATTTCCAAAACAAACAAACAAAAAGGAAAAACGACACATATCTCGGTTGGATAATCTCAAGGAAAACACGGCTGTAGTAACGCGACGTTAATGATGGAATTGGTGGGCAGCTGCAATGCCAGATGAGGAAACATCTGTAGGAAACTTTAGCAAATAGTGGACAGCACGGAGAATTGCTGAAGAGGCAGAAGATGGTGGGGGGCAGAGAAACGAAAGTGAGAACTAAAATCTGGCTGGAGAAATAATCTCTGCATAGCAAATGGTTTGAAAACGTTTTCAGAAAAAAATTCATTAGTTTGGCGCTTCCAAATAAAACATTTTGAGGTTGAAAATAAGAGTTTTCTAAACGTTTTTGGGGGAAATCTCTGCAAAATTCCTGCAGGAAATATTTCACTTTTCTTCTTCAAAAAACATTTTGTTTGTGTTGTGAGGAAAATACCAATGTCCTTTTATCTAAGCTTGTAACTGACGTGTTTTTAAATAGTTTTCACAGCTCATTTCTAGTCTCAGAACTGTTTTACAGATATCCTTTTAGAATGCCCAATTTTTTTAACCACTGTTTTTATACCCCTGCTTTTTAAATGTCTAGTTTTATCATTGTAAATTATTGTTTTAAATTACTTTTATTGTACTGGATTTACTTAGTGTGTTACCTCAACCATTTCTCTAGAGAGGTAGCAATTTTTTAAACTAAATAAACAAATTCTGTTCCAACTAATGGAAGCTTCTACAAACCTATTGCCAAGCCAAAATGTTCATATGCGGTTCAGGGTCTATGAATTGCTATTATTGGAAATGTATTAACATATTAAAGAAGTGACTTCTGTGTGTTGACCTTTGTCACTTTTAAGCTTCCTCCAATGTTCAGAATTGTGCTGCCTATTCCAAGCACATGCAGAATAATGCACTTTCAAACTGCTTTCAGTGCTCTTTGAAGCTGTGCGGAATGGCAAAATCCACTTGCAAACAGTTGTGAAAGTGGTTTGAAAGCGCATTATTTTGCGTGTGCGGAAGGGGCCAAAGTAGCTAAAGGGAAGAGAGTTTCCCCAGGATCACTGTAATTTGGATACCTGCTGGTTAGCATTTTGAAAAAAAAAAAATCCCCAAAATACAACTACGTATGAAAATGTTGAGTGAGCTGAACTGATAAATTTAACGTGAAATGAGATTCACTTCCTGGTTTAGAGGTGGGGCCAGGGCAGGAGGTGATAGCTACAACGAATCCTTTTTTAAAAGCTTCCTCCACTGCTATCATTCTGCAGTACTACGCAAAACAAAAAACCGTTTTATAGCATTTTGCTTTCATGGAATATCTTTTAGTTAAGGCCGCTTCCTCAAGACGGGTCATTCAATCCATCGCCCTGAGGGCGGTAAAAACACCGCCCCCAGGCCGCCGCTTCAGACAGGTTTCGCTGCTGCAACCCAGCAGCGGGCGCATCTGGATGCGCTTCCCTTCCCCCAGGGCGGCTCCCCAGGTTTGCTTCTAAAACAACAACCCTTTAAAGGGTTGTTGCTAGGGAGGAAGCCGCCTTTCATGCTGCGCGGTGCGAACCGCGACCGCTGGGAAGACGCTGTCTCCGGTCTCACTTAATTCCACGGTGTCCTCGCTGCCACTTGTTGGGCATCAGAGTTCTCACGAGACACTGTCCTCCGACCTCCAGGCGACGACACGAGGGACACCGCGAGAGGGGCGGGGAAGGGGGAAGCGGCGTCTACATGCGGAGCCGCCGTCACTTCGCCAGTTCGGCCGCCTCTGCCCGTTCATGCAAACGGGCTTGAGGCCCCACGTTACTTCCGCGACTCTTGGCGGCGTACAAGGAGGCCGTGCGGAAACGGCCTCAGTTCTTTTAAAAAAGGTTTTGGTATATGTGGGCATTTTTCTAGATAGTTCTTGAATCGTGTGTATTGTTTTTATTGTATTGCTGGTTTTATTGTATTGCTGGTTTTTATTGTATTGCTGGTTTTATTGTATTGATATTCTTATTGTGTTGCTGGTTTTATTATATTGATGCTTTTTATTGTATTGCTGGTTTGACAGTATGATGGCTTTTAGTGTATTGCTGGTTTTATTATGTTGCTGGTTTTTATTACATTACTGGTTTGATAGTATTGATGCTTTTTATTGTATTGCTGGTTTTTATTGTATTGATGGTTTTTAATTTTTTCTTAATCCATCTTGAGTCTCTTTGAGAAAAGAGGATTATAAATGAAACGAACCAATGAAAAAAGAGCACTTTGCACAAATAGCCAAGGAGAACAGCCAGAACAGCAAGTGTATGTTGCTAATATGTGTTATTTTTGTAGAACTGCAGGCCCAAATGTCTAGCAGGGACCTCAGCACCATTCCTTGAAATAGGGATTGCAAGGATGACCGCACTAGCAAATGACTGAGGGGAAATCCATGCCTCAAAACAGAACTTCTTCAAAAGTCTCCAGTTCCCTTTCTGAAAATTGAGGAACATGTGCTAAGTAGTCCTCCCTCCCTCAATAGAGGGAGAATGGTGGTGGCTACCTCAACAGGAAGTGCAAACTGGGTGCAGGAAACCTGTGTAGAAAGAAGCTTGTTGACAACAAACCCACAAATGCAAGAAAGGTCCAGTCTTACTCAGGGAAAGGCCACAGTTATATCTGCGGGGAATCCTTAGGCATTCTGTTCCAAACACTGCTCCCAGCATTGTGACTGGTTTGGCCTCACGAAACACCAATTAAAAAGTGAGAATCTTGCAGTTAAGTATTACACATTCCCAGAGACCAAAACTCATTGGAACGAAAGATCTCTTAGCAGTAACATGTACAGAAGGGTGTCACAGAAAAATGAAGAAAAGCTACTGACACTGAGATAGCTTTTGAGCATATGGTGGACTAAAATTCCCAATAAATAAATACAATTGTTGACAGCGTTTTCCCAACCAAAAAATACTCTAGAGCTCTTGCTTCAGGCTACTGTTAAGGTTACAGCTGAGACTCCAGCAGAGAACGAGAGAGTGAGCAGAGAGGGGGAGATAGACTGACAACATGGTGTTTGTTCATCAGCCTCTAATGATGACTAAAATTGACTGAGATGATCGGCTGCATCAACATCGTATGTTTTTCAAGCTCTGCTTCTGACTCCAAATCACTTTCTTCCTAACTAACAGTCCTAAACTTGGCATCTTTCTCCATCCATTGCATCCATTGCATGGCTGACTGTTACCCTTGTAGGTACTCATAGTTAATGCTTGGATAAAATTATAAAACATGTAGAAAAGCAAGACCTGCTGAGAAAGAGTCAGCATGGCTTTTGCAGCGGCAAATCCTGTCTTACAAACTTACTAGAGTTCTTTGAGGGTGTAAACAGGCATGTGGACAGGGGTGAACCGGTGGACATTGTCTACTTGGATTTCCAAAAGGCTTTTGACAAAGTTCCTCACCAGAGACTGTTGAGAAAACTCAGCAATGAAGGAATAAGAGGGGAAGTCCTCCTATGGATTAAAAACTGGTTGAGAAACAGGAAACAAAGAGTGGGTGTAAATGGGAAGTTCTCACAATGGAGAGATGTCGGGAGTGGTGTCCCCCAAGGATCCGTTTTGGGACCAGTGCTCTTTAACCTATTCATAAATGACCTGGAAGTAGGGGTGGGTAGCGTGGTGGCCAAGTTTGCAGATGATACCAAATTATGTAGGGTGGTGAGAACCACAAAGGATTGCGAAGAGCTCCAAGCGGACCTTGATAAATTAGATGAGTGGGCTCAGAAATGGCAAATGCAGTTCAATGTAGCAAAATGTAAAGTGATGCACATAGGGGCAAAAAATCCAAACTTCACATACACGCTACAGGGGTCAGTGCTATCAGTCACAGACCAGGAAAGGGATTTAGGCGTCTTAGTTGATAGTTCCATGGGAATGTCAACTCAATGCATGGCAGCTGTGAAAAAGGCAAACTCTATGCTGGGGATCATTAGAAAAGGAATTGATAATAAAACTGCAAAGATTGTCATGCCCTTATATAAAGCAGTGGTGCGACCGCACTTGGAGTACTGTGTCCAGTTCTGGTCGCCGCATCTCAAAAAGGATATTGAGGAGATAGAAAAAGTGCAGAGAAGGGCAACAAGGATGATTGAGGGACTGGAGCACCTTCCCTATGAGGAGAGGCTGCAGCGTTTGGGACTCTTTAGTTTGGAGAGGAGGCGGCTGAGGGGGGATATGATTGAAGTCTACAAAATTATGCATGGGGTAGAAAATGTTGACAGAGAGACATTTTTCTCTCTTTCTCACAATACTAGAACCAGGGGGCATTCATTGAAAATGCTGGGGGGAAGAATTAGGACTAATAAAAGGAAACACTTCTTCACGCAACGTGTGATTGGTGTTTGGAATATGCTGCCACAGGAGGTGGTGATGGCCACAAACCTTTATAGCTTTAAAAGGGGCTTGGACAGATTTATGGAGAAGTCGATTTATGGCTACCAATCTTGATCCTCTTTGATCTGAGATTGCAAATGCCTTAACAGACCAGGTGATCGGGAGCAACAGCCGCAGAAGGCCATTGCGTTCACATCCTACATGTGAGCTCCCAAAGGCACCTGGTGGGCCACTGCGAGTAGCAGAGAGCTGGACTAGATGGACTTTGGTCTGATCCAGCTGGCTTGTTCTTATGTTCTTATGTTCTTAATGATGGCTACCTTGTGAATTCCAAATAGAGGACTTGCCTCAATTAAAAAAAGAGAGAGAGACAGGGAGAAGAAGGTGAGTTTGGTGAATAAAAAATATGTCCTCCAGCCAGTGGTGGGATCCAAAAATTTTAGTAACAGGTTCCCTTGGTGGTGGGATTCAAACAGTGGCGTAGCGCCAATGGGGCTGGGAGGGGCATGATGGGGGCGTGGCCGGGCATTCCGGGGGCAGGGCATTAATAATTTCTCTGTTACTGTAAAAAACTCTTACTGTAAAAAAAAGTTCCTAATTTCCAGCTGGTATCTTTCTGTCCATAACTCATTAACTCATTATAGCAAGTCCTATCGTCTACTGCCAACAGAAACAACTACTTCTCCTCTAATTGACTGCCTGTCAAATACTTAATACTTTCAAATACTTAATTTTGTTTCTAGAAATCAAAAGAAGGATACTTTCCTTAAACAAGGAACTTTACCATATTTCTAAAACATGTTTTTAAAACAGCCCAACAGGGAGAATTATCCCGTTTTCTACCTTCGCTAACCAGCCACATAGGAAACAACAGGACTTCATGATTTTTGGACCTAATGGAATTTCTAACGGAAAAGCAGACCCAATTAGTAACCCCCGCTCGGAACACACAAATAATTAGTAACCCACTCTTGGGAACTGGTGAGAACCTGCTGGATCCCACCTCTGCCTCCAGCCCAGCTACATATATGTGAGAGTTTAGCTCCCTGTCTTGAGTAAGTCAACCTGGCTGTGCTGATCCTTGCTACAGTAATGGGGTTTCCAGGTTCCCCTGACTGGCAGCAAGGGATGCTTGACTACTGTAATGCACTGAATTTGAGACCAATCTTGAATTCTGAAACCTCAATTAGTTTAGTATACAGGGGCCCAATTGACAGCTAGAATTAGCTGCTTGGATCACATTTTCCTTGTGTGAAGAGGCTTGCTTTGATTATCAATACTTCCCCATGTTCCACTCAAGCTGCTGCTGGTGTTGACTTCACAACCTGGAACCCACATCTCTTCACAACCTGGAACCCACATAATTGAAGGACTGCGCGTAGCATGAAAATTGGACCGGTCTGATGACAGTTTCCTTCCTCTGGTCACTTCCTGTTCTTACCCCCTCCTCTCATGATGGTCCACGCAAGGGCTTTCACAGTGGTGACACAGAATATGATGGAACAGTCTCCTGGAAGTGTTGGAATAAGCGACTTCTGCATGCCTGGACACTGGGGGGTGCTATATATCTCACTCTAACTGTGATGTTGCCTCTCTTGTTTGCCCTCCTTGTTTGGGCCAGGAGACCGCCCACTAACTTCCTTTCTTCCCCATGCTAGCTTCACTTCTGCTCTAGCCTTTGAACCGAGCGCATGGTCAATGGCAGCCTGCTCAGTGGGGCCTTTCCCACTGCAGCATCCTCTCACCTCCACACACGTGATGGCGCGTTAGTTGTGCCCACTTGTTGTAGGGAAAGTAGTCTCTTTAGACTAGGGTTCTTTCTATCTACCTTTTCTTGGAACAAAGTTGTGAACTGAAGATGATTGGATAAATGTAAGTTTTACCTTTTACATTTATGTCTCTGGAGAAGTTTCTAGAAACTGCATTCACACACACTACTGGGCAAATCCATGACTCTAAACGAAATCTAACATGGTAGCAGAGACTGATAGTTATTTTTGAAGCCCAGATATTTTAAAGTTGGAGCAAATTTTTTTTCCTTGCATGGCTTAGCAGCCATTGCCTTGGTTCTTGTGTTTTCTTGCTCACCTGGCTCTAACAAGCCAGCGAGTAACAAAAGGTTGCATAGCCTGAAGGCTTGCTTCCCCTTTCTTGTGTGTGTGACTCATTGAGATTGCAGAGAAAGACTTTTGCATTAAAATGGCTCAGCGTAAGGCAATTCTTGAGAAGCTTACAAGCCTGAATTTTAACTCATGGCTCTACAGAATTAAATCCCAAATAAAGGAAGAGGGCATAGGTTTTGTTTTAACTACACCAAAACCAAACAGTGGAAATGAAGAGACTAGATGGCAAAGAGCAGATGAAAAGGCCATGACTTTAATTGTTAGTACTCTCACAAACTCACAACTGGTGTATGTTAAAGGACAAGATTCTGCCAAAGACATGCTAGAAGCATTAAAAAGGGTCTTTGGAGAGCAAGACAGAAATAGCAAAGTGAGTTTATTCAAACAACTATTTTCAATCAAATTACAAGAAAATGGAGATGCTGATTGCCATATAGAGAAATTGCTGAATCTGATTGATAAGTTAGCAACCACTGGCACAGTTCTGGAGGAAGAACTGAAAATTGGACTGCTTTTAAGCTCATTGCCTGAGAAATATTCAGCTTTTGTCTCTACTGTAAATGGCAAAGACTGCACATTTGAGGAAATTCTAGGACTAACTAGGTCTGAATTTCGCAAGCAGCAAGAGTATCTCTCTGAGAGCAGAGGGAAGAATGGCTCAAGTTACATTGCCCAAGAAGCCAGAGGCAAGGGGGCGGGAACAAAATCATTTGAATACAGAGAATCCAATCCCACAGGGGAAAGAAGGAGCCCACCCATCTGTTTCAAGTGTAATAAACCTGGTCACCTCCAGAGGGAGTGTCGACGCAATAAGAATGCTGAGACTGGCAGCAAGCCATCTCACACTGCTTATTCACACAGACAAAGGGATTTTACTCCTAAAAATCCGTTCAACTTTTGCACAACCCACATGATACAAACTAATGAAAAATATAAGCCTTGGATTATTGATAGCGGTGCTTCTAGGCACATGGCTTCAGATGTTGCTTTGTTCAATGAATTAGACAGAGATGCTGGATGCAATGTGTATTTAGCCAATGGAAAACAGATTCCAGTGAATGGAAAGGGCAAAGTTACTTTACATTGCCGACTGGATGATAATGGAACTGAGATTGTGGCTGAAAATGTCCTGTACATTGCAGACCTTGCGGCTAATCTGATCAGCGTCCCCACACTATCAGAAAAAGGATTTGCTGTTCACTTTGAGAATAATGTGTGCACTATCTCGCGGGATGGTGAGCTATATTCCACAGGTACCCTAAGAAATGGAGTCTTTGAACTGGACTGTGAGGAACCACAAGCCTGCACAGCTAAGATAACTTCTACCCAGCAGTCTTTGGAGCTCTGGCATAGGAGGTTTGCCCACCGTGATAAAGAGGCCATCCTGAAGCTGAAAAGCAAGGACTTGGTAACAGGTATTTCTATAAAAGACTGTCCCAATGATAACCAATTGTGTGATTGTTGTTTAAGAGGAAAGGGAACTAGGCCTTCATTCCCAAAGCAAAGCCAAAGATGCTCTAAGCAGCCTCTTGACTTAATTCACTCTGATCTATGTGGACCAATCAAACCAGCATCAACTGGTAATAACACCTATCTGTTGTCTTTTATTGATGACTACTCGAGATACACTGTGTGTTATTTGCTAAAAGAAAAGTCTCAGACTGAACAGAAATTAAGAGACTATGTTGCTATGGTATCTAATAAGTTTAATAGGAAACCCAAGTGTTTTCAAACGGACAGAGGAGGTGAATACATTTCCATATCTATAAACAATTTCTTGAGGGAACATGGGATCCAACACAGACTTACTGTGGCCCATTCGCCAGAACAAAATGGAATTGCTGAAAGAAGAAATCGTTATATAATGGACATGATTCGGTGCATGCTCATTGATTCAGGCCTTCCCCGCAAGCACTGGGGAGAGGCAGCAATGACTGCAGTTTACCTACAAAATAGATTGCCAACCAAAGCCACAGAAGCAACTCCATATGAGTTATGGCATGGCAGGAAACCAAATGTAGAACACATCAGAGTCTTTGGATGTAAAGCTTATGCTCACATACCAAAAGAAAAGAGATCCAAGCTAGACCCTACTACGCAAGCAGGTATATTTTTGGGCTATTCTCCAGAAAGTAAAGGATACAGGATTTTTGATCCAGAAACTAACCAAATTACTATATGCAGAGTTGTGCAGTTTGACGAGCGACCCAGAGATGGCAAGCCTGCTGTGATGGATGACCATTCAGAGGGAGATGGCGATAGCGACCAGCTGATCCTACATCGCCCAGAGTCCCAGGATGACATCACCGTGCAGATGCCAGCAAATGCTCAACCTGAAGAGGGAGCAGCGGTAGAAATCCCAGACCTGACAGGTGAGGCAGAGGAGTCACAGACTACTGCAGAGGCAGACAGACCTTTGGCCCTCAGGCGCTCATCGCGGCCTAACAAGGGAGTTCCAGCCGAGAAACTTACCTACCTCGCAAGGGTGCCGTCACTGCATGAACCAGCTTCATGGGCTGAGTTACAGCGAATGCCTGAACCAGAAGCAAAGAAGTGGAAAGAGGCAGCACAAGAAGAAATTGCTGCACTACATAAGAACCAAACATGGACTCTCACTGAACTACCTAAGGGTAAGAACGTTATCGGTTGTAAATGGGTTTTTAAAGCTAAACAAGATGCGGAAGGTCAGATTGAGAGATATAAGGCCAGACTTGTTGCTAAAGGATTCTCTCAGATCTATGGAACAGATTATGATCAGACTTTTGCACCTGTTGTAAAATATTCTACAATTAGAATGCTCTTAAGCATTGCTGCATCTAGAAACATGAGAACTGAGCATTTGGATGTTAAAACCGCGTTTTTGCATGGAGAAATTGAACAGGAGCTCTATATGAAGCAACCACCAGGGTTCATAGATGAAAAGAATAAACATTTAGTCTGTAAACTTCAGAAGGGACTTTATGGATTGAAACAAGCAGCTAAAGCTTGGTCAGATAAGCTAGCCAAGATGCTACTAAGTCAGGACTTCAAACAAGGCAATGCAGACCCCTGTCTTTATAGCAGGCACAGAAATGGGAGATGCACATTTATCCTGACATATGTTGATGACTTGATTATTTGCCATGAAAATGAAACGGACTGTGCTGAGATTATATCCCAACTCAACAAGGAAGTAGAAGTCAAGCACCTGGGAGATGCCAGCTTCTACTTGGGGATCCAAATCGAACGTGAACCAGATGGAAGCTATCTTCTTAGCCAGAAGCAGAAAATATTGGAACTGCTACAGAGTCTGAACCTGGAAGGTGTCAATCCAATGCCTACCCCAATGAGTTCTGATTTCTACAGACAAGTACTACCTGATGACTTGCTACCTGACAACAATGATTACAGGACTGCAATAGGCAAGCTTTTGTACTTAGCAATGACAACCAGACCTGACATTGCTACAGCTGTGAGTATATTGTCCAGAAGGGTTAGCACACCCACCACAAGAGACTGGACTGCTGTTAAACGAGTGGTGAGGTACTTAAGAGGTACTTTAGACTTCAAACTGAAACTGCCAGCAACTAAAGATCCCACACTATTGGGATATGCTGATGCAGATTGGGCTGGAGAAAGAACAGATCTAAGATCTACCAGTGGCTATGTGTTCTTCTATGGGGAAAGTGCTGTAAGTTGGGCGAGCCGTAAACAAAGTGTTGTTGCTCACTCATCTACTGAATCAGAATTAGTATCAGTTTCTGAGGCATGTAGAGAATTACAATGGCTTTTAATGTTGTTAGAAGATTTTGGTATTGATGAACCTTTACCTGTACAAATGCTAGAAGATAACCAGAGTTGTATAGCTCTTTCTCTTTCAGAAAAGAATAGTACACGTACTAAACACATTGGAATTAAGGATCAATATGTAAGACTCTTACAGGCAGAAGGAACTGTGAAACTTCACGACTGTCCTACTGATATGATGACAGCAGACATCTTGACCAAACCACTGCCAAGAGACAAGTTCCAAAGCCTGCGTGACAAACTGAACATTGTATACTTGGAAAGCATGCGGTGTCGAGAGGGAGTGTTGGAATAAGCGACTTCTGCATGCCTGGACACTGGGGGGTGCTATAT
>NC_059429.1:19681015-19702556 GCF_021028975.2 Sphaerodactylus townsendi
TGCGAGGGAGATGAGACCTCCGTTCCCATGGGAATCCGGGAGGGGGGATGGGATGGACAGAGTTATAACCTGTGCCTCTGGCGGGAGACCTTATTCCTGCCACGGCGTGTACGTGAGCTTTCTAGGATGTCTGAATAAACGGTCTTTTACAACCAAAAAGCCTTTTATTTCTGCTTCTATGGAATTCCTTACATTGTGGCAGGAATCCTAGTTCATCTATCTTCCTAGTGCAGTGGACCTCTGGTGTCTCGGCATGGAGAGGTTGAATATTCCTGTGGAAAGTGCGGTAGCCCCCAAAGAGGGCTCCGAGCTTTCCCTTCTGGATTTAGAGGAACCGGCGGGAGAACGGGTCTCGCTGGTAACTCTTTCCCGTCCTCGTATCGACACGAGTCTTCCCTTACTCCGTTGGGACGAGGGACGAGGAGACGATCATGTGGACTTACATGAGTCGTTTGGGGCGCTGTCTATGGATCGAGCGCCTGTGGATCGGATATCTGCCCGTTTCCGTGTGGATTACAAACCTCAGATGCAGCCTGTCACGGAGGAGACGGGTCTGACCACCTTCCATGCGGCAACACAGGAGTCCATGGAACGATTCCTGGACTCGTATTTTGGTGATGCTCCTAAGAATCCACCGTGGCCCCCAGATCCCGGATCAGCAGCTGCACCTGAGGTGCCCAGTGGAGCCACCGGTGGGCACGATGTCATACGTTCTGGTGAAGAGGAATCCGAAGAAAGCCTGCATTCCCACCCGGATCTATACCCCCTCCCATCAAAAGAGAGCTGGGATGAGGAAGTGGGCCGACTGCGGGATGCCCAAGAAGCATGGGCCCGTGAACGCCAGCTATGGGAAGAGGAACGAGAGCAGCTGCAGCAGGAGCGTGAAAACCTGCAAAGAGACCGGGAACAGCAGCGCAAAGAAATCCAACTCGAATTGGACCGTGCCAAAGACGCGCTGCAACGGCAATATGTGCAGAACCTATCCGTCCATGATAAAGTCCTGAAACACTCCAAACTGGACTTACAGCGTCAACGCGAAAGCGTTCAGGCCTTGCGTACGCAAAGTGAACTAACTGCCGCTGTTCAACGAGACGAACTGGCCAAACTGGAACGAGAGAAAGCAGCTTTGCATGCGCACCAGGATGCATTGACTCGCAAGGAGAGAAAGCTAGCCGCCTTGGAAAGGGAACTGAAGAAACAGCAGAACAGGATGCCCCAAGTTGGAGTCTACGCTGTCACTGGTACAGCCAACGCCAGAGGGGCGACGCTGCTGGGTCCTGCTACTCGCGCATCTGCCACCTTCCAAGGACCGGCTCCCACCAGAACACCAGCGGCACCGGCGTTGGTACCTCCACCTCCACCGATTCCGGCCCCCCCTACGCCGCTGCCTCAACCTGCGCAACCGCCGCCCCAGCGGGCGCCAAGGGCCGTGGAAAGAGGATATTACAGACCTCCAATACCTGCCCGTTTCGATGGGACCGCTTCCAAACTTCCCTACTTCATCCTACAACTCGATGCCCACATGGAGGACTATGACGATTTATACCGGTCTGAACGCGAAAAAATACGGGACATCGGTTCCGTCTTGGATGGGGCGGCAGCCGACTGGTTTGTGACTCTTTTGAATCTGCAAGATGAGGATACTCGCACGGTGCCGGCGTTCCTCCAAGCCTTAAGGGCTTGCTTCCAAGATCCGGGTGCTGAAAATGAAGCCATCCGCACCATCAAATCTATTCAGCAAGGCAACCGCTCGTTTGCAGAATTTGCCCGTGAATTTCGTGCGGCGGCTGCTCGACTCCCTCCTGAGTGGCCTGAGCGCATGAAATGTGAATACTTCTCGGATGCTGTCGACGGCAAACTGCGTGAAACGGTGTTCCTAATTCGGATCCCCCGCACTATTGCTGATTGGATCGACTTGGGATCCCAGGTGGCGTCTCGTTTGGAGTACGCTCGTGCCGGGGGCCACCCACGCCCAAAACCCACCGCTGCGACCCCCAAGTCAAGCCCAGCAGCCTCTACCGAGACCACCTCCGAGCGCCGTCGCCGTCTGGGATTGTGTCTTTACTGCGGAGGACCGGGTCATCTAGCCGCCAACTGCCCGAAGAAACAGAAGCCAACCGCTCCGGTCGCGCGCACCCCATCTGCCAAGCCACCACGCAAATCCGGGCCGCCCCCAACGGGCTCGTCTAAGGGAGTTACAGAAGGCGACCCGGAGGAGGGGGAAGCAGCTGTTTGCCTCTCTTCAGCCCCCATGGATATGGGTTCGACTCCAGATGCGGTGAGTGAAGGCAGCGCTCCCATTACGATTCAAGCGTTTCTGGCCAACCCCGCTAAGCATACTCGTATTATAGCCTCGGCCCTTGTAGACTCTGGGTGCTCCCATTGTTTAATGCGGCCCCAGGTGGCGGAGGAACTAGGTCTAGACCGAGTCCCCCTGGCTAAGCCCATACCGTTCACCCAAATGGACGGCAGCCCTCTCGGGATCGAAGGACCGGCCCAGTTCAAAACGCAACCGGTTCTCCTCCGCTGCGCTGACCATTGGGAGAAAATTAGTTTTATTTTGGCGCCAGTGGCCAAACACTCCATAGTTCTGGGCATGCCATGGTTGTTGTTGCATGAACCAAAATTCATTTGGAAAGAAAGGATCTTAGAATTCACTGACCCTCCCTGCGGAGAACACATGAATTGGGGGGAAAACTCGGCTTCTCCTGACATACCCCCCCCCCCTGGCTTCATCAGCGATGCACGCTCTAATTGCTTCCGATTCTACCGGCATTCCACCGGCTTACCAGGATTTAGCCAGAGTATTTCAGGAGCAAGAATGCGATCAATTGCCACCCCATAGAGACACTGACTGCAAAATCGTAATACAGCCAGGGGCGCAACTGCCCAAAGGTAGAATCTACCGCATGAGTCCCAATGAGGAGAAGGAACTTCGTGCCTTCCTAGACAAGAACCTCGCTCGCGGGTTCATACGGCGGGCTACCAAACACACACATGCTGCTCCTGTATTGTTTGTAAAAAAAAAGGATGGATCTTTACGGCTCTGCACAGACTACCGAGGACTCAATGCGGTCTCCCTGTCCAATAAATACCCTTTGCCATTAATCAAGGACCTTTTAGATGCATTGGGCAAGGGACGCATTTTTACTAAGTTGGACTTGAGAGAAGCTTACTACAGGGTCAGAATTGCGGAAGGCTATGAACATTTGACTGCATTTAACACGAAATTTGGACAGTTTGAGTACTTAATAATGCCATTCGGGTTAAGTGGGGCCCCCGGAGCTTTTATGGCCCTTATCAACGAAGTTCTCCATGATTTATTATACAAGGGAGTAGTGGTGTACTTAGATGACGTTTTAATTTATTCACAAACCATGGAGGAGCATGAAGCATTGGTTCGGGAAGTATTGAAACGCTTGCTCAACAACTCCCTCTTTGCCAAACTTTCTAAATGCTGTTTCCACCAAACCTCTATCGACTATTTGGGTTACCGGATCTCTCCCGAGGGGCTAAAAATGGATCCTGCTAAGGTTGATGCAGTCCTCCAATGGCCTGCCCCCACCAATCGAAAGGAACTCCAATCTTTCCTAGGGTTTGCTAATTTCTATCGTGACTTTATACCCCAATTCGCTGAACTGACTCTCCCACTCACAGACCTCTTACGCACTAAGGGTAAAGATCCACAGGCTGCCAAGCCCGGGACCCCCCTTTCCTGGTCTAAAGAATGTCAGACAGCCTTTCAGCTTTTAAAATCAGCTTTTACTACCGAACCTATCCTGAAGCACCCTGACCCAGATCTCCCATTTGTGGTTCACGTGGATGCCTCGGACAAAGCGCTTGGGGCAGCCCTGTTGCAGAGAAATAAAGATGATAGGCTGGTTCCGTGTGCTTATTTATCAAAGAAATTCTCCGGTGCTGAGCTCAACTGGACTGTAGGGGATAAAGAAACTGCGGCCATCAAAGTAGCACTTTCCACTTGGCGCCACTGGTTGGAGGGGGCTAAACACCCCTTTCAAGTTTGGTCGGATCACAAGAACTTGGCCGCCCTCTCCACCCCCCTCAAGATGTCCGCGAAGCAACTCCGTTGGGCCGATTTCTTTTCTCGTTTCTCTTTCACTGTCCATTTTTTCCCCGGAAAAACCAATAAACTGGCTGATGCGCTTTCGCGCCTACCCGGGGAGGGGGGTGGAGCTGCCTTACGGGATATTCCGCGCACTGTTCTCTCCCCCTCCCAATTGGGGCTGGCTGTCACCCGATCTCAGACGTCCACTCCTCCTTCTCTACCCATTCCCAGCCTGGTCTCTCCTTTCCTACGGGAACTCGAGGAGGCGGAGCTGCGCGAGCCACCAGCGGAGGAAGGTGACTCCCAATTGCGCCTGGAGAATGGTGTTTGGCGGCGGGGGGATTGTTGGTACGTGCCTCCCCCCCTCCGTAAGCAGGTTCTCGAGGCCTGTCATGATGCCCGCTCGGCTGGACATTTTGGCTTCCTAAAAACTCTGCATTTGGCCCGCCGGCAATTTTGGTGGCGCACAATGCGCAAGGACATTGAGACATATATTAAAGGTTGCTCTGTTTGTGTGGAAGCCAAGAACGTTCCGGGAAAACCCCATGGTCTGTTGAAACCTCTCCCGGTGGCCTCCCGCCCCTGGGAAGTCATCTCCATGGATTTTATTACGGATTTGCCAGAAAGCCAGGGCAACACGGTCTTGTGGGTGGTAGTGGACTTATTTTCTAAACAAGCCCATTTCATCCCATGTGCTTCCATCCCCTCTGCTCCCAAGTTAGCGCGTCTGTTCATTCAGCATATTTATCGTCTACACTCCGCCCCCGTTAAGGTGGTCTCCGACCGCGGGCCCCAATTCATTTCTAAGTTCTGGAAAGCTTTTCTGAGTTTGTTGGGGGCCGCCCCGGCGGTTGCCGCCCCCTACCACGTTCAAAGTGACGGTGAGTCAGAGAGAACGAACAGAACCCTGGAGCAGTATTTACGTTGTTACACCAACTACCACCAAGACAATTGGTGCGAGCTAATTCCGTTTGCAGAATACGCCTATAATAATGCGGTTCATAGCAGTACAAAAAAGACCCCCTTCGAAATTGTGTCTGGTCGGTCCTTCCCTCCGTTGCCGCAACTACCTGCAGAAGCATTGAATCCTCCAGAGTTTCAGCAGTGGATTTCATCTCTGGCCGAGGGGTGGAAAACGGTCCAGACTGCCTTACAGCAGGCTAAAGACTCTCAAAAACTTCAAGCGGATAAGCACCGCTCGGATTTCCCTTTGCGTGTGGGCGCCTGGGTGTATTTGTCTACCAAAAATCTCAGAGACGTGCATAAATTTTCAAAACTAGGCAAAAGATTCGTGGGACCTTTTCAGATTACTAAAGTGATTAATGATGTCACTGCCCGATTGGACTTGCCTAATTCTCTAAGTAATATCCATCCTGTCTTCCATTCCAGTCTGCTCAAGGAGGCTCCCGTTTCCGATGCCTGGCACGACCCGCCGGAGAGACCCCCACCAACTATAATTGATGGCCACAAGCATTACAAAATTGACGCCATCCTGGACTCTCGTTTTAATCGCAAACGCTTGCAATATTTAGTCTCTTGGGTGGGGTATTCCTCTGGGTATAATCAATGGGTTTATTCCGAAAATATTGACGCCCCCGCCCTCATTTCTGCTTTCCATCGCACCTTTCCGCACAAACCTGGGGGGGAGAAGTCTTTTTTAAGGGAGGCAGAGTGTAAAGGATTCAATGGTGTTGATGAGCGGGTCAGCCGCCTGGCCTTGACTACATTCCACAACCCGGGCGATGGGCCAGCTTCTGCCGCGGAGACCTTATCTCTGCGAGGGAGATGAGACCTCCGTTCCCATGGGAATCCGGGAGGGGGGATGGGATGGACAGAGTTATAACCTGTGCCTCTGGCGGGAGACCTTATTCCTGCCACGGCGTGTACGTGAGCTTTCTAGGATGTCTGAATAAACGGTCTTTTACAACCAAAAAGCCTTTTATTTCTGCTTCTATGGAATTCCTTACAATATTCTAGATGAGTGGGACACAGATGGAAAAGGACAAAGAAAAGGTAACTTGATTATTTACAGTGTAATTTAGTAAGCAAAGAGTTTATTATCACAAATCATGTATTGTAAGAATTTTGCCTGTGTGTCCTTAGATACTTTCTTGAAAAATAAGGTAATCCAATCTCTAATATAACCACATTAACACGTAGATTTACAATTACATTTCCCAATTAAATATTGCAAAATAATAATAGTAAACTTGGCCAAATCAGAGGATACTTATATCCAGAGACTGGAGCAGTTAACAGACAAGACAGATCAAACTGTTTGTTGTGGGCTTTCTGTGCTGTGTGGCCATGGTCTGGTAGATCTTGTTCCTAACGTTTCACCTGCATCTGTGGCTAGCATCTTCAGAGGTCTTCTGAAGATGCCAGCCCAGTGGTGGGATCCAAACATTTTAGTAACAGGTTCCCTCGCCAGCCCCCCTTCAGCAAAGGGGGCAGAGGCGTACCTAGGCAAACCTGAGCCCTGGGCAAAACCTGAGTTGGATGCCCCCCCCATGGGCAGCCACCCCACCACAACCCCAAAAAATTTTTTTGCACCAGGTCATTTCTAAATCATCATCACATTATAGAAAATGCCCCAACTCACAAATCTGAACTTATTGCAATGGTGAAACGCGACAGGTTCTTGCATGGATAGAGACTGGTGAGATAAAAGGTACCAAAGGCTGAGAATCAATGAATTGCAGTACCTGAAAGGGACAACTCCAGTTCAAGGAGTTACATTATTAGTCGCGAATTGCTATATGGAACCTTCACGTTCAAGCTCAGGGCAGTATGCTACCTCTCGGGGAGGCGTAGGGCATTGAGATGGAAAAAGGATTCCACTAGTAACCCCCTCTCGGCACACACAAATAATTAGTAACCCACTCTCGGGAACTGGTGAGAACCTGCTGGATCCCACCTCTGTGCCAGCCACAGATGCAGGCGAAACGTTAGGAACAAGATCTACCAGACCATGGCCACACAAAAGCCTTCGACAAAACCTCAAAAATATCCCAGATTTGCAGAAAAATCTCTGTGTGGGGGGGGGGGGGGGGGTGGGTTTAAATACCCAACATGATAAAAAGAGCAGTTGTAGCTTTAACAAACAGATTTTCTCAGTGGCCACTGCTAGGCAACCACAGCATTCCAAGGCTTGGTTCTGTTAGTCAACTACAAGGGGAGAGGTTGAGTGTTTTCCAGGACTGGAAATTTAAAATTTATTTAAAATTCCAGGACTGGAAATTTAAAATTAAAACATTTTAATTATATAGAGAAATTATACATAGGACAATTCGCAGAGCATGTACAGAGAACAATATATAATTATTTTCTCAATACTGAGAAAATTAAATAACAATGTATATAAATGTATTGCAAATTTGCAAAGAAAACAAATTTTTAAATTAACATTAACTAGTACTAAACTTTCAGGTTGTTTTAGTGACATCTCCATACTTACATTATGGCAAAAGTGAGCTGTTCCAACTCTTATCTACAGAAGCGTCTGCCAAGAAATGTTCTCATTTAACCCCTTTAGGGTGCAAGGCGTTTTAACCCAGAATTATTAAAGATTTTACTTCTCTGTCCACCATTTGTTTCCTCTCTTTTGCCTTATTTTGCCTCTGGTGTGGCCCCCCCCCATCTCTGGTTCTTCATTTTCCCCTTTGAAGGCAATGTAAAGTTTTGTAACATGGAAAGCATAATAAATAATTAAAAAGTTACTTAACTAATCCACTTCGCTTCTTGCGTCACACCCAAAATTAGTTCCAGATTTCCATTGTACTCATCTAGTCTGTTGATGAGACAATTCATATGCTAACATAACCATGGACAACAATTAATATCCTATTGTAGGAGTCCCTACCATGGTACTCATGGGTACCATCAGACAGACAGGAGAAACAGCTTTTTTTCCTTTTCCTCCTTCATAAGTGCATTAGATTCCTGCAAAATGAAGGCAGACACTACTGGCATGCATATTGATAGCACAATATGTATATTTATTTTGTATGTATGTAAGAAAATATTTTAAAACAATAGGTTAATTTTACAAGGCATCCTTTTAAACAGAGCTTTTCCATGAAATGCTAATGGCCTACTATCATTAAGCATTATTAGCCTCACTCTGCAACATTTTGTGCCTGGCTCTGCCTAGTGTGGCAGCCTTTTTGTGGTTGCGCCCACTATTCTATGTCAGACTTGCAAAAAAAAACACCATAAGCTGAAAAATTTTGGAGACCTCTGCTTATTGCTTCCCTCCTTTGTACCTGAATGCATTCATGTGTGACATTTTCTCAGTCAGTTTCATGTATACAGTAAAGTGGAAAGCATATAATAACTTCATGCCACAATAAGTTAGTTTTAGTCTTCGCAATAATAAGCTATCCATTAAATGCAATTATATTTAAAGAGCACAGGCTTCCTTATTTTAGTCCCCACTGTAACATATGACAGGAGACAGACGCATCTTACTTGAAGTATACAACCTTGACAGTTATGGCTTTCCCCCATGCTGTTTTCAAATTCACTCTCCAATATAAAGCCAACTGTGATATTGGGTCAACAAATATATATGTTTGTGATGTCACATTATATTATCTCTGATCTATCAAAAATCATGTACAAAAGTGGTTTATTTAATTCATTTAGTAAATTTCTATCCCAGGGTGGGTTACACTATATAAAGACATCTAAACATGACATTAAGAGCATCATTATAAACATGTAAAAAGTTTCTAACACATACCTAATAATCCAAAACCCAATAAACAATCCACCCACCCACCCTGCTCAGGTGCAGATAGAAGGTAAGTTCCAGACAGCCAGTGGTCTGAAGGTAGATGGCATACCGCCAGTCAAACCACCACCCCCCAGGCATATCTGACCCTCTGTGCCAGGGGTCCCCAACCTGGTGTCTGTGGATACCATGGCACCTGCCAACACCTTTCCCGGTACCTGACAAGCATTTTTAGAAACTAGGTAATGCCAGGTAGGACTTCTGACCAGAGAGGCTTCTCACTGGCTATGCAATATTTTAAAAAATCTTGCATTGGCAACTGCTACCACAACACAAGGATCTTCAATGTATTACTGTAGGTAAGCTCTGGCAACTACTCTGTGGCTTTGCCCAACAAACTGTGAAAGAGTTCCAAAGCTGCCCACAGGCTCAAAAAGGATGGGGACTCCTGCTCTATACTTTTTTTAATAGATATGTTTGGCACAGTAAGTTAAAAAATTCAAACCAGTCAACATACAGCATAATAGGGAAGAAGTGTATATGGTTTGCATTTTAAGAGTTAAGATAATACTGGTAGTTCCTAATGACCTGTGAAGAACACCTAGAAACAATTTTATGGTATTTCAAAATCACAAGTTTATTTGTTTAGGAAACATCCTTAAGGGTATATTACTAGATTGTTTTGATCAGCCTCTTCCATAAAATGTAGCCACGAACGCATAGCCAGAGCATCCCGAATAGCAGAAACAGGTTTACAGAAAAGGAAGCAAAAGTGCTGCATAAGCCAGCGAATTTTAAGAGTGGTTTTCCTGGAAAATTCCATAATAAAACCAAATAGATCAAGGATTGATCAAGAAAAGTCCTGTTCAGTTCTCACCCTCCATTTCAATATGCTAAAATGCTGAATGGAGCAAAGATAACAAAAGATCTGAAGAACTGCAGGACATTCAGAAAAGAAAAGGTTCAGCCCAATTTTTTCTAGAACTGCAAAATTCCTTTCAGTTGTCGTAACCTTAATGATAATAAACATACTAATTATAGTTTATGTACCCATCAAAATCATTTACTTTGGTGCAAGTTGGGTGAGATGAATTTTGCCAAGTCTGGAATTGTTTAATTGGAATTAATTGATGACTACCGCGACAGTTTATAAGAGAAGGGGCTGATTGTCCATACAAATAATTGGACTGGAATTTTGCAAGTTATCTTTTGAGGACTGTATTTATTTTTTGCATAAAGCTACCTAACATGGTATTTCCATAGGAAATGGAAGTAGGGCTTTTAAAAAACCTTACAATGCAATTAATATCTGGCTCTTGCACCCATACTCTAAGAATCAGTTTCATTGTAAATGTTTTTTGTAAGGAATAAATAGACCGTAGAAAATCTGTAGGGCAAAACAAAGAAAAATCATCCCAAAAGGGAAGAGAACACTCTACAAGCGCAAGAATTTTTAAAAAAATTAGGCAGAAAAGACTTCGTACCTGTAAGCACTGGCGAATCTACGCCGCACAGCTTCCAACCCAATCAATTCAGACAGTTCAATCCAGCGCGTGTAGGGGTGGGGCAGTAGAGCAGTGTCCAGGGATGGCACTGCTGCACAGCCTCTGAAGAGGCAATCAGTGGCATGGGCAAGAAGGGAAGAAGAAGAAACTCCTTTCTCCCTTGGGGAACTCCATGGCGAGAAATGACATATGCCACCTTTTTTGGTGGCACAAGTCTGTGCTACTGGGAGGGGGCCTTCATGGGGTGAAAGTGCATTGGAAACCAAGTTGGCTCTGCCTCTGAGAATGCCCCTGAATCATCCCCCTCCACGATGGAGTGGGCATTTGTGGTGGCAGTCAACCACCACCTGGCTCAACTTCTGGGTTTGGGCACTGTGGTGGACAGCCGCTGAGGTAAGTTCCCTTGGCATCAGCGTCTGCGCCACTTTGCCTGGTACTGGTGGCCTCTCTTTTGCCACAGGAATTTGATCTCAGGTCTTTTAATCCATGTCCTACAACCTAGCCAGTACATCACACTGGTTCTCATGTAATCAGGATATTTACTTCTATTTTAAAACATTGTTATACCCTCTTAAGATAGCAATAACTTGCTGACTCTTTGGAGCTCTTTGGTTCTTCCATGGATTACAGATCTATTTTTGAATGTCGCTTGAACTGCGGAGGAACCAAAGGGCTCATACACTGAGGCTCACAGCCTGGGAAACAAACAAGCTTCAAACCTTGGATGTGACAACCTTTAGTGGACTAGAGAATCCTGCTTCCTGCATGTAGAGCAAAGCCAAGCCATGCCATTTTTATAAGAGGGTGGGAGTGTGGGGGCATGCATTTCTCATGTCTGTCTTATACCAGATGACAGCTGGTTGTCTTTGTATTTTTGTCTTGTTCAGAGCCAGGTGGAAGTGGATCTCTGGATTTGCCTGTTCTACCCAGGTCCAGGTGAGAGCTGGTATCTGGACAGTTGTCAGTCTCACATGTTGACTAGGAATGTATCTAGGGGGAGCAAAATGGGGAGCGGAATTGTTCCATTATCAAGAGGGTATAAAGTGGGAGGAGATATGGTGATGGGAGAAGAAAAGATAGGTAAGCGGAAAGGACAACAGACATTTGCGTACTGTTACCTCTTCTGGTTCTTCTTCAAGCCAGAATGATGCTGGGGACCAAATAATCATCTAACTGGGCTATATCTTGCTTTAAATTCCAGGTCAGGTACAGGTAAAGTTGCAGCATTCACGAATTAATTCTACGTGAGATAGCTGACCTGGCACGTAACACTGAGACCTGGCTGGAAGAGGGTGGTGGAGTTAACCTCTCCCAACTATATCCATGGAGTACTCAGTGATGAATAAGCATTAGCCTGGCTAACAGGGAGGTGGTTTCCATGCTGCGCCCTGGTCAGATTCTGTCTGCCTGATTTGATGTCCTGACTAGAACTCTACTGGGTTTGAGATTGTGTATCTAGCACTGGAAGTGCAAGACAAGATCAGGATTCTATTGGTGTACTGCCCACTCTGCTGCCCAAACGTCTCTGTCAGAGCTTGTGGAGGTAGTCTCGGGACTTCAACATCTATGCCAAAGTTGTCTTGTCAGGTATGGTTCTAGATTTCATGGGCTCCACATTTAACTATAGCCTCGTCTCCTTGCGGTAATAACAGACCCCACACATGGAGCAGGCTCGCTCCTTGGATCTGGTGTTTTGCTTTGGGCAGGAAGAAGGTGATCTAAAAGTGGTAGGGTTGAAGATGGTCTCCTCATGATGATCAGATCACTATTTACTGGGATTTAGATTCTAGAAGGCAAATTCAAGGTCCTATGTAGTGGGGGATGAATTAAGATGATCTGTCCCCATAGTCTAGATCCAGCGTGCTTTGAGTTGAAATAAGGGAATTTCCCCGGTGATATGGTCAGCAATCTAAGCTGATGGCCTGGTTGACCTCTGGAATGGGGAAATGGCCAGGGCAATTAATACAATTGCACCTAGGTGACCTGTGTCAGATGTAAGAATCCAGGCAGCCCCTCCGTTTACAATGAAACAATGAAAACATAGGGAATAGGGCTAGAGGATCAATGATGAAAGACTCAGAATGAATCCAACAAGGTAAGGAAGCTATAGGTCACTTTGTAGTTTCCAACTCTGTGGCAGTGATGACAGCAATGAACCAATATACCTCCATCTCCATGGTATCCGCATAGTGCAGACCTGCAGATCTCTTCCAGATGGTCGAGAGCCTGGTGGATTCTGGGTGACAGAAGGAGGTAGACATAATCCTCTGGATTATGTGCTTTATAGTGACAGCCCTCCCATGCCATTCTCAAAGGGCTGAATTGGACCGGGGGTGGGGGGGTGGGGAGGAGGAGTGTTTTATGACTTATAAAAGAATACCAATGCTGGAAATAGTTCCGTACTCAAACCAGTGGGATTAGATCTATCCAAAACAGAATGCTCAGATGAGAAATGCAGACAGTAAGGACAGGCCCTGCTCTGTGTCAAGGTCAAGTCAATTAACAAAAGGTGTCCAGTGGTACAAGGATATCATTTTTATACTAGTAGAGAAATAAGTAATATGGGATATTTTAGCACTGTTAAATTCATCATACTTCTAACCACCACACCCTGGTATGAACAAACTAACAAAAAAAAATTTCGTGCTGTAGAGATCTCGGATTGCATGAGTGCTGCAGGGGTAGCTTTTAAATAGAATGCAAAACTTAATAAGGATGGCAAGTGCTGCGGCTGCTGCTCCCCCTGGACTTTTAAACTGCATGGGATCAGCGAGTTGGACTCCATTCTGCTGAAACTTGATATGGTAAACTACTCTAGAAGGCACAGGATTACTCTGAATCAAAAGGGGCTAAGCTGCAATGGGCTACCATATTATATAAGTGTAAGGTTGCCTTTAAAAAGATAAATTCTTCATTTTGGACTCCCTTTGAAAACTTCTTAGCACACAGAAAATAGGTTCAAATCGAGCTAATCCTCTCTTATCCATCTTTAATGAGAATTGCTTCCACTTTCAACGCTATGACATTCCAGTTATGAGCCACATGAGAAGCTTTCGGTGTAAAGCAGCTTCATCGAAATTTCAGTCTTCCCTCGCTCCCTATAGTTTTACATGGAACGGCATCCATGCAGTTAGTTCCAGTTTGAACAGATCTCTGGGTGGGGAAGCTACCGTATCTGCTGATAATAAAGTTCTAGGATCATGCATTATAGTTAAGAGTAAGTTCCTTATGGAATAAAAGATGTCACAGTAGATCAAGCAATAACAGTATCTTCCATGACCTATTGGTTGTACAGCTTGTTCTACTTTGAGCTGGCCAGCTGGTTCTTTCATAAAAGACAGATTGCTATGTTGTCCCAAATGCTACAGTCAAAGATTTAAAAATTTCCTTTGTTAAAAAAGGGATGGAGATTGACGGCTGGAAGACTCTATACAGTGTACGCTTCAATTATCAAGAAATTCAGAAACCAAAACACGCATTCATACTAATTTGTTCTGCAAGTGAGGTTCATATATTTTCCCTATCTGATTGTGAAGAGCTAGTTATTGAGGTAATGAAGTGGCAACTTACAGTCGCAGCAAAGGTGGGGGACGAAATCCACCGGTTAAGGAAGGCCAGGATCAAACTTTCCGTGGTTGATCGCCCTCCCTGAGACATCTCCCAGAGGGCTTAATCCACCACCGGGTGCGGCTGCGCTGCAGCCCTCCCGCCAGCTGCTCCCCCTGGGACATTACGGTTCCAGCCAGCGCGCCAGCATCCCGGTACTCTGCTGCTGGCATAGTGGAGGTGGTGCATGGGTGTAGCTTGGGGACATTAGTCAGCCTCCTCCTGGTCATTGCTCCCATTGAGTTGGCAGCCAGGACTTCAGACTTAATACCACCTTCCATTAAGCCTGATGGGGACTTACCAGTAGTGGGGAGGAATTTTAATCAATTCAATTTCAATTACCTTTATTAGGCATTTACAGCATAAGAATGGAGGGGGGAAGAGAGTGAATCCAATAATAACCAGTGTAAAGAGTATAAACAAGAGCCAGGGAGACCTAATCCAGAACACACAACAAAAATTTGGCTACAGCTTCAGTTATTTCAACTCCAGGGTTATTAAGCAAAAAATAATAATTTTTGCATTAGTAGAAAGAGTCAAGAACCCAGTCGAGGTTAGGGCAGAAAAATCAGGCCTAAAACTATTATATTTGGGGCAGAAGAGCAAGATGTGTTCAAGGGAGTCAGTTTAAGAGGGGCAGAAAGAACAATGCCGATCATATTGAGGAATGTTTGAAAACAAACCCCTGAAGTAATGGCGACGGAAAATAATTACATCTTGCTCTCATGAATGCCCATCTGAGTTTATGATTAAGAAGTTGGTCCACATAATAATCCCAAAGTACAGAGGTGAACAAGAATGCTGTGCCTTGCTCAAAAAATATTGATATTCATGCTCAATTAATTTATTTTTGTATTGATAAATCTCAGTGGCAGTAAGCATGAGCAAGGAGTCCCAGGAGAGGCCCAAGGAGGAAATCTTGAAAACCTCAATTAGTACAGTGCTGGTCAAAGTATGATTAGTCTGAAGTTCTTGCTCCTTAGAAGCTGGATCAGAGTATGTGAGGTCTGAGTGGAAAAACCCAGAATTTGAAGGTGGCGGCTGAAGCCTTGGATTTCCAAAAGTGCTTTGTCCTGCCTCAAGACATAAAACAGCATAAAGGGACACAATAGAGGGACTCCCTAAGATTTGAAAGTATAAAAAGCTGGATTTTTTGAGCAATGGATTCTTAATCCCTGACCATTAATGGGACAGACAAGCCTGCATGAACAGTGGATAAAGGACTTGGAACAGGAACATTATCCAAATGGTAGGTCAGGCAGGGGCCTTTATGCTGTTTGGTCAGAGCAAGGTTGTTTAAAGAAAGATTCAAACTATGACTAGGAGGCTATAACTTGCTTGACTCTGGATACAATGCAGCTGGGCCAGGGTGTTGGATGGTTTCTGCTTGACTTGGAGGGGTTTTTATACAGGGACATGATTAACACAAGAAGCCTGAGTCCTATTTCAAGGTTTGTAGTTTAGACCCCAAAGGACCCCTGCCTACAGAGCCAAATATGGGTCTCCGATTCCTACTTAAAGGCTGGTTGTACCCTGCTGCTCATATTTGGAGATGAACATACTCAAAGTCAGATAGTGGTCTAAGGTAGACTTCCCCTTCATGAATCCAATCTGTTCAATGCCAATAATTTTTTTTGCCAAAATTCAAGGGGAAAGATGATTTAATAGGAATTTAGACCTGGTTTATTGTAGTAATGCACCGCTGACCCAGCAACTACCGTGGTCGAGCGCTGGAATTTCACCTACACTCCCTGACCTTCTGGTCGCACCGCACCCCCACTCCCTCATCCCACCCTATGAGTCCCCGGTGCGTGAGCAATGTCAAGCTCTCCAGTCACCGAGAGCAGGGACAATGGTCTTACCCCCAGGTGAGGATTAGGCTCCAGGCAACTACGGCTCCTCTCCATACGTGGCCAGGAGTGAGATCATGCATCACGCTGATGATCTCCCGACCTCCCAGCTCTCCAGGAACTTTTCCACTCTGAACCTCACTTCTACACGCCTTTGTGAGAATCACAATAAAAGGTGCCAGGAACCAGCCTGCGGGAGACTCGCTAGGAACACGGACCTCCGCGCTCCCGCTGCTGGCGATCTCCAGGAGGTATTATCTCGGCGTCTCGTCTGGTTCTTGCGCTGACCACGTGGGTGGAGCAGCCTGGCTGGTGCCGAAACCCGGGAATCCTCGAACCTCCACCCTGCTCACCGTCGCCTGGGAAAGGTGTTACCACCAGTCCAGCTGGATGAGCGCATCCAGGGACCCTGCCGTTTCGGTCGCCGCCTGCTCCTCTGAATCGGCTGCATCCAGAAGACTTCGCGTCCTAGGACACTCTCTCGTCCGTGGAACACGGGCGAGAGTATGGGAGCTTACAAAAGCTCAGGGCTTATGACAAGCAAGTTAACGAACTGAAAGGGTTAGCCCAATGCGGCAGAGGTCTCCGGTAAAGAGAGGGGAGCTGCATAAATTGGTTGAGGAGATTGAAGCTCAATAATCCATGGTACCCAGAGGGAGGTTGGCATTGGATCACCGGAACTGGGGAAAACATCCCGAGCACTCTTACGCTGGGAGCCTCGCTGCCGATATCACTGCTACTGGCGTGGAGACAATGCTATGTGCGCCATCAGCCTGCAGACCTATGGCTCCCTTGCTGTAGGCCGCCCTCCTTTCGATCTTTCACCTTCCAATTTTAAACCCCGAATTTTTCTCTATCCCATAAATTGGGCGCCTGTCCTCCTTCTGCCCCTAAGCTCCTCCGCCCCTTTCAAATTCTCAGCGGCTCAACCGCCCCCACTCCTTGCTCCGCCTTTACATTTTTTCGAAACCACCGCACCTCAAATTCAAGCCATTAATGGTGCGGGTTTTAAAACTCTAAGCCAAGCGTAATAATACGATCTACAAAAGAAAGAAACCAGCGGAGAGCTGATAGATATTCTCGCATTGTGCCCCGTCCATTTCACAGATACCGAGGGAGAGGATGGCATTGTTCGGCGGGTTCGTGGAGTACCGCCGCCTTAAGCTACTAACTTCCTCACCAGAGCTCCGCATAAAGCTGATGCGGGGCGGTGAATCACTAGCCCTCATTGAGAGGCATGCCGGAGGCAACCGTGTGAGGAATCGCTTAATGGTTCCCGGACGACTGGAAAGACCACCTAAGCATGCTCCTGAGCCCTGCACAATTTGTGATCTGGGAGAGCGAGTTCCGCCAGCAATGCTTTAGCAGGGCGGCCGCCTCCGGCGGCGCCTACACCGCCGCACAGCTTTACGGCTTCGATGCCTTCAGTAACCCCAACAATCAGATAGTCCTGCCTGAGGCCACCCTTACGGTCGCCTCTGAGTGCGCTTACAAGGCGTTTGTCAAGGTCCCCAATTCTGGCCAGCCCACACAGAGCTTCTCCGCCATACGGCAAAAGCCCCAAGAGCCCTATGCCGAGTTTGTGAACAGGCTCCAGGAAGCGCTCAAAAGGCAGGTAGATAGCGAAGAGGCCCAAAACGAGCTCCTCATGCGCCTCGCTAAGGAGAACGCCTCCACGGAGTGCCGCAGAGCAATCACGGGCCTGGGCAAAGACCCTGAACTGGCCGACATGCTTAAGGCTTGCCAGGACATCGGATCTTCCGCCCACCAAGCTAGCCTCCTCGCCGCGGCACTCTCCACCACCAGGGGACAGCCTCAGGATGATTGCTTTAACTGCGGCAGACCCGGACACTTCCGAAGGGAATGTAGGCAGCCCGGTGGGGGGGCCTATAACCCCGATGGAGGAGGGTCTTCCCCCAAGAGGAGAAGGCCGCCCAAGACCCGGTGCCCACGATGCCAGAGAGGCTTCCATTGGAGAAGCGACTGCCCGTCGGGAAACTCGCGCCCGGGCGTCTCCCCAGCCCAGGACCAAGGAGGAGAATATTAGAACAGACCCAGACACCAAGGCCCACGCCCAAACCGCCCCCCACTCGTGGCATCTCGCTCACGTGCACCCAGCCCATCTCCTTCAAGTTCCCCCACGAGGTCCTTGTCGCCCCAACCCAGTATGGCGACCCCATCCCTACCGGGACTATTGGGCTGGTGCTGCCTAAGGCCTCTGCCGCTGAGCAGGGAGTGTTCATCATTCCCGGAGTAATCGACTCCACGCACCAGGGACCCATCCATCTCCAGATCTGGACGAACATCCCGCAGGAGTTGCCCACCGGAACCAGCTGCGCACAGCTGATCCTCCTGCCCCATGCGCTGCCCGCTGCCGACCCAATAAAGGCGACAAGCCCCGGCAGCCAACATGGCGCAGCCAGCACCACCATCGCGGCGGTGGAAACACCCATCGGAAGCTCCCGCCCGTACCTGGAGCTTGCTATAGAGGGATGCATGTTTAAGGGCCTGGTAGACACCGGCGCTGATGTGACCGTCATCAGGACAGCCGAAAGGGCTCGGACCAGTGGCCGACTGAGGCTTGCCCGCACGTCTGGGGGGTGGGGGGGAAACAAAACCGTATGAGACGGAGTATCCGCCAGCTCACGGTCCACAGCCTGTGGACTGCTGCGACAGCTCGCTGCACGCTTCCCATCGCCTTGGACATCCATGTTAATCTCTGGGGAAGAGACTCCTCATGAGCCAGGTCAAAACGACCTTAGTCTGGGATGGATGTTCCATCACTTAGATCACTAATCCCGATTGTACCTCCGACTTGTTTCAAACTTCCGCAGGGAAACTACCCCCTTTCTCCCTTTTCTTTTCCCTCTATCCTTCAACTAGCAGAGGCGGGAGGGCCAATTGGCTGGACTGGCCCCTCCCTGGATTAGGGACCTGGGCCCGGCCCTGATACCGCAGCACTGCCAGGACAGGGCCCCAGCTTAAAAAGGAGGCTGCTGCACCAAATTCACCCACAAACCAGTTTAAGCGCTTCCAGTGGTGATGGTATTATAGCACCATCATCACTTCTAAGACGCTTCGCCAATAAACCGCCCCTTAAGGAGTGGTTTCAAGCATGCATTTCCCCAAGATAATTCGATCACAAAATTTTAGCACCATCCAGCCTCTCATGCGTTGGCCACCAAGGTCACGGTAAGTACATCTCCTTTACAAGGAAAACCCCCCCTCTGCATGTGGAGTCCTCTGCCTTCAACCAAGCCTGGAATGCCCTTGTTCCCCCCGAAGCACCCATCCCCCCAAAAGAGCTCCAAAAGCCCCTTTCGCATTCACTGATTAAGCATAGCATACCCACACCCCCCCAGGGTCCGCCTCTGCACCCTGCCCCTCTCTTGTCATACAATTTTAAGAAAGAGGGATAGGCTGCCCCCAGCAGAATTGCATTAAAGCAACCTTCAACTACATCGCCAGTCTGCAAAATAGCCTCACACATTAAACTCTAACTCGAATAAAAACCTCGATCTTGATCTCCCGCCACCCGGGCTCTAGAACTTCGAGCCCTCCTGAGGGACCCGGCCCCCTCCTATAACCTGGGGAAGGGGGTGTGTTTCAGTCCTTATTCCTACAGGCTCAGGATTCCGGGACTCTCCATGACGGGCCAGCCCATGGAATGGTGCCAGGAGGAAACCAACTCCCATCCCAGAGATGGAACACATCTCTGGAAGGATCTCACCCAGCTGGGCTCTCGCTAACGGGAACGCTGACGCCGACTCTTCAGACGGGTCCAAAGACCCGGATGACCTGGGGAAACGCCAAAGCAACCGCCAGCCAAGCTCAAGAGCCGCTACGCCAGCAAGGCCAACAAATTCTCGGTGACACCTCGGTGAACCTCTGTACCGCTCTCTTTGGCATCATCACCGGGCCAACTCAAGGCCACCATCCTTTGCTCAGTTCTGCTGCCTCCTGCCGCATGGCAATCGGCCACCCCCTGACGGTAGCTTTCACCAGACCAACATCTGGGAGCAGTTTGCTGCCGCCGCTAACGCCTCCCATCTTTCTGCCTGGGCCAGTACTCTGGCAGGAGTCGGGAGCCTGCTAAGCTCCTGCCTGCTCCCCGCTTGCAAAGCTCCCCGGAGACTTCCTAGCTGGGAGTCTGGCTTAAGCCCCTTTATGAATGCTTCATCCATCAAGTACTCTGTGAGCGCTGACTGGGGACCCGCTGGGCTTCGTCCAAACCCTTCCCCGCCGGCGCTCTCTCCTTTATCACCAAGACTGTCACTAACCACGAGTCTGACACCTGCTCGTGCATCTCCTCGGCGCAAAGGATGAGACTAGGAACCGCCCAATTCGGCTCCATTCACCGGTTCGGCCAACTGGAACTGCATGCACAAGACAGAGGACATTCCTTCCGTGTTCGGGAACATCTTGCTCCCGGCGGGGTTGGTTCTTGGACTTGCTGGGAGAGAACTTTCAGCTACATCCCTGCTCGGGCTCTCTGCCGGGACTCTCTGTTGCCTTAGTCAGCCTCACCATCGCCCTGCTCCTCAGGCTCCACCCCAAGAGCTCCGGCGCAGCTCCACTCCGCTCTGCCCCTCGACCCCTCTTGCCGGAGCGATGCGGCTGCCCTCTCCTAAGCGGAGTTCGCCTCCCTCAAGGACTTCCCTAGTGGGAGTCCCCTTTGACTCCGGCTCTTTGGCTAACAACAAGTTAAGACTCATTGGCCGGGCTGGCTCGTGCCCTCTTGCGAAGTCCATCAACTCTACCTCCATTGTTTCTGGATGCTCTACTCCCACCAGCAGGAACTTCACAAGCCACCCTAGATAATCGTGCCGCTTATTGATTACTTATTGTTATTGGCATCACCAAGGCTGTGAGAATGTACGCACATGTGTTGTTTTAATCTCTCTGATAACTCCCAATTGATTCATATGAAAGTGCGTGAATTGCAAAAGGTTGTATCCAGCTCCAAAGTATGATGTATTGCCTAATTGGTGGTCAGCCCTCTGGAGCTGGCTGCCGGGAGGCCGGTTGAGTGCTATCATACAGCTCTGCATTGGTTTGACTAGTATGCCCCATCGCCGGGTCTTGTTTCGCTTCCAATGTATATCTAATATTGCCTGTAACGTGTGTAAGAAGCCCCTCGACTTTCCCCCGCCCCGCAACCAAGTTCTAATGTTGCACAAGCAGCTCGGTCAACTCGACCTCAAACAGCGGAGAGGAGACAAGCGTCCCCCTAAATCGCCTTTAGCATTTCGGCCTCCCTTCTAAAATGTAAAAAAGGAGGAGATGTAGTAATGCACCGCTGACCCAGCAGCACCGCGGGTCGAAGGCGCTGGAACACCCATTCCCACGGCCTTCTGGTCGCGACTCCCACCCCCCCACCTCATCCCCCCTATGAGTCACGGGTCGCGGAACTGTCTGGCTCAGTCACCGGGCGCGAGGGACAATGGTCTCTGCCCCCAGGTGAGAGGATTAGGCTCAGACGCTCACGCTCCTCTCCGCACGTAGCCAGGTGAGATCATGCATCACATGATGATCTCCCGACCTCCCGCTCTCCCGGAACTCCCTCCGTTCCTTCCTTCTACACGCCCCCGATAGAATCACAATAAAAGGTGCCAGGAACCAGCACGCGGGAGACTCGCTAGGAACACGGACCTCCGCGCTCCCGCTGCTGGCGATCTCCACCAGATGTTATCTCCGCGTCTCGTCTCGTTCTTGCGCTGACCACGTGGGTCGACTACAAGCTGGTGCCGAAACCCGGGAATCCTCGAACCTCCACCCT
>NC_059429.1:20002653-20107653 GCF_021028975.2 Sphaerodactylus townsendi
ATCCTGCAGGTGAGCTCCCAAAGGCACCTGGTGGGCCACTGCGAGTAGCAGAGAGCTGGACTAGATGGACTCTGGTCTGATCCAGCAGGCTCACTCTTATGTTCTTATGAGGGGGGAATTGTTCAGGGAGGGGAGGAACACCTAGAAGGCATCACCAGATTGTACAGAATTAAATGACCAAGCAGTCAGAGGGAAGTCTCCCTGAGGTCGGCTACAGGTTTTATCAGCTATAAAGAAAAGCACAGATCTCATGTTGCCGAGGTGCTTTGAAACACAGCAGGAAAAAGGAAGGTCTTGGCCAAGGGCTGAAGCGGCTGGAATAAATGAAGCATTTTTTTCTCCATGTGACCTGAACTTCCAATAAAGTTTTTTTTTAATAAAATAAAAATTAGCTGAATTTTGTGAATGCTGGAATTGCACCACAACAGGGGCGTAACGAGGCAGCCCTGGGCAAACTGTAGCCCTGGGCAAAACCTGAGTTGGATGCCCCCCCCATTGGCGGCCACTCCACCACGACCAATTTTTTTTGCACCAGGACATTGGTGCCTGCAGGGGGTGCATTTTTAGACATACCAGCACCTAAATTTCAGTATATCATCAGAAGACTGTCCTTATGCTACTCCCCAAGTTTGGTGAGGTTTGGTTCAGGGAGTCCAAAGCTATGGACTCCCAAAGGGGGTGCCCCATCCCCCATTGTTTCCAATGGGAGCTAATAGGAGATGGGGGCTACAGTTTTGAGGGTCCATAACATTGGCCCCGCTGCACCAAACTGCACCAAACCTGGGGGGGTATCATCAGGGCAGTCTCCTGATGAGACCCTTAAAGCTTTGAGACTGTGCCTTCAAAAATGCCCCCCCCCACCCTGTAACCCCCATGGACAGCAATACAGAAAACTCAATGCAGAATAAAGATTCTTGGGAAAATTTCTGGGATGTTCCTGCAGGGGGTGCATTTTTGGATGTATCGGCACCATAATTTCAGGGTATCATCTGGAAACTGTCCTTGTACCCCAAAAGTTTGGTGCAGTTTGGTTTAGGGGTTCCAAAGTTATGGACCCTCAAAGGGGGTGCCCCATCCCCCATTCTTTGCTAATGAGATGGGGCTACCCTTTTGAGGGTCCATAACTTTGGACCCCCTGAACCAAACTGCACCAAACCTTGGGGGTGCCATCATGATAGTCTCCAGATGATACCCTGAAATTTTGGTGCTGATACGTCCAAGAATGCCCTCCCTGCAAGAACATCCCGAAATTTGCCCAAGAATCTTTGTTCTGCATTGAGTTTTCTGCATTGCTGTCAATGGAGGTTGCAGGCTGGGGGGCACATTTCTGAAGGCACAGTCTCAAAACTTTCAGGGTATCATCAGGAGACTGCCCTAATGATACCTCCCAGGTTTGGTGCAGTTTGGTTCAGGGGGGCCAAAGTTATGGACCCTCAAACTGTAGCCCCATCTCCTATTAGCTCCCATTGGAAACAATGGGGGATGGGGGCACCCCCTTTGGGAATCCATAACTTTGGACTCCCTGAACCAAACCTCACCAAACTTGGGGGGTATCATAAGGACAGTCTCCTGATGATACGCTGCAATTTTGGTGCCGCTAGCCTAACCACTAAAAATACCCAAAAACAAACCCAGCATTTTGATGCCCCCCACAAGGTGATGCCCTGGGCAGCTGCCCACCTTGCCCAATGGGCATTACGCCAGTGCACCACAATCTCATCGGTGTGTTTTCCTCTCGGCGCAGAACAGCCCTGCACACCAACGCACCAAACGATAGCTCGTGCTGTGGTTGTTAACATCCCTGATGCCTTAGTCATCTCAGGGCCTAACCACAAATTACACAGTCCGAAATGGCCCTGAGGACTTTCAATCAGACATGTATTGAATTCCATGCTTGGAAATCAATTCCAAGACATGGAGAGGGGGCGGATCAGAACCATGGCATGTGGGGAAGAGAGTCCCTACGATTTCCCCCAAACCATTTTCTAGGTAGAAAAGGTCCTGGGATGCTATTGGTCCTTTGGGGAAAATCTTTGTACCCCATCAGTACACATGGAGTCCCCAATGGGACAAACAACATCCCATAATCTACTGCAGAAGGGAAGGCATAAGTAAGATGAGGGTGTGGAGGGACTACTCATTAACATTTCAGATGACACCAAATTGGGAGGAGTAGCAAACACACCAGAATACAGAGATAAAATCCTGTGAGATCGAAACACACTAGAAAAGTGGGCAGATATGAACAAGATGCAATTCAACAAGTGGAGATTTCTACAGCTGGGTAACAAAAATGGGAAGTAGGCAGACTGGATGGGGGATAAACTCCTGGGTAGCAGCATGTGTGAACAAGATGTTGGGGTACTGGTGGACTGTGAGCTCAATATGAGCAGCCAGTGTGATGCAGCAGCAAAAGAGGCTAATGCATATCAACAGAAGAGTATATCAGAGTATATCAACAGAAGCATAACTTCTAAATTGCAAAATGTTATAGTCTTGCTGTACACCACACCTGGAGTACTGTGTACAATTCCGGAGGCCTTCCTTTCAAAAGGATATAGACAGAATGGAGCGGGCGCAGAGAAGAGTGACAAGGATGAAACCAAACCCTATGAGGAAAGACTTTGGGAATGTTCAATCTGGAGAAGAGGTTGAGGGAGGACACAATTGCCCTCTTTAAGTATTTGAATGGCTGTCACTTGGAGGAAGACGGGGAGTTGTTCCTGTTGGTAGCACAAGATAGGATTCGCAATAACGGGTATAAACTACGATTGGAAGCATTATGGTCAAGTTCTCCATTTTTTCATGCGCCCCATGAAAAAATATTTTTTCCATGGGGCCGCATAAGAAACAGAAAATATTGTGGGAGGGTCGGGCCAAAAGGCAGGGGGGCTTTTGAGTCTTCGCGAGAAGCCGCAGCCAAGGCAACCGGCTTCTGCGGGGCTTTCAAAGATGCATGGCAGGGGGGCCAGTGAGGGTCATCCGGCGGGCCGTATGTGGCCCGCAGGCCGTATAATGCCCAGGTCTGAGCTAGATATTAAGGTTTTCTTCCAGGAAGAGTGGTTCAGCAGTGGAATTGGCTGTGCAAAGAGGTGGTCAGCTCCCCTCATGAGCAATCTTCAAGCAGCAGCTGGACAAAACTTTGTCAGGGATGCTGTAGGTCGATCCTTTATTGAGCAAAGGGTTGGACTATAGGGCCCCTTCCAACTCTCTGATTCTGATTTTGCCCACACACCACAGTCCTGACTCAGTTCTCTGTGCACTTGGGAACTGAAGTCCTTTTGGGGAACTCACAGCACATGGGCAAACCCATGGATTTTGGAACATGTCTTCAGGGAACTTGCACAAACAGGACATTTACGGAACTGTTGGTGGGTTGTGTTTGGATTGTGGGTTGCAAGTTACATAGAGGCTGTCCTCCAGCAAAGTCTTCTGCCTGAGCCCGTCAAGCCAGTTCAGAGTCAGCCAATTGCTGCTACCGGTTGCAGGCCAGCTAGTTCCCAACACGTAGCAGATCTGGAACTTAGCATTCCAACAGAACCCAGCCCCTCTTTGCTGGTCCTGTTAAAGACACGCTACAGGTATTAATGAACGGCATCCTCCAAGCTCTGCAATCAGATACCGTTGTCCATTGTGGCCACTGACAGTGCAAATACCATCACCTGTACTTTTTTCAGACACACTGGCCCCTTCCGCACACGCAAAATAATGCATTTTCAAACCACTTTCACAACTGTTTGCAAGTGGATTTTGCTATTCCGCACAGCTTCAAAGAGCACTGAAAGCAGTTTGAAAGGGCATTATTCTGCATGTGCGGAATGAGTCATTGTCTTTTCCCCATCACCCCTAGTAAGTGGGAGTACTGGGGATGCCAGCCTCCAGGTATGACTTGGGAATCCCCTGGAATTACAGCACATCTCCAGAATACAGAGATAAGGTCCCCTAGAGGAAATGGATGCTTTGGGGGGTGGATGCTGTGGAATTGTACTGCACTGAGGAGGTCCTTGTCTTCCCCAGGCTCCATCCCCAACTCTCCAGAACTTTCCCAACCTGGACCTGGGAACTCTGCACACATCCCATCTCCAGCAGGCGGCCGGGGGGACCTGGCAACCGTAGGGCGTACTGGTAGGACCATCTTTCACAACAGAGCTTTGTACTGCCCATCTGTACACCCACCTCCTCACATACAACATGCACAAGAGCCAACCTTTGCTCCAAATCTGCAAGTTGGTGGCAGGTTCTCAGAGTCACTGGTTGATTCCGCACTCGCGTCATCGACCTAAGTTCCAGCTGCGTTCGACCTAAGTGCTCCGCACAACCACTGGGATCAACGTGGTTTTGTATCAGCTTCGCCCCATGTAAGGGTCAAATTTCCGACTCCAGTTGGGAACTACTACTTTTCAGGGAACCACGCTCGAACTCAGCTCGATTCCAGTAAAGTGCGGAATCTCTGGTGCTAGGAGTCCCCCATTCAGCCAATCACAGCTGAGTGTTTCGCATGCGACAGCTAGCCAATCAAAAACGCTACCTTTGTCCCTCCATTCCCGCGGCAGTTTTTTTTTATAACGCAGTGTGGGGATGGACGGAACATGGCTGCAGGAACAGCCAATCGGAACGAGCGCTAAGAGGCACAGGATGATTCCGCCCAGCTGGGATCGACTGGTTGCAGTGGGACACACTGACCTTAGGTCAGTACCCCTTCTCAGGGAACTGAGTCAACCTATTTTACTCATGTGCGGAATCGCCCACTATTCTTATCTACGCTCCACTGCTACCTCCCCCTTGACCGTGGGTATCAGCAGACCTTTACAGATGCTGTCAAGGAGGGACAGAAATGCTCCTTGTACGTCTCCAGTACATCTTTCACATGCATATCCACTACAGCATAGGTGTCAACTGGCATGTTCTTCCAGATGTTATGGATCATTATCATCCCCTGCCAGCATGATGCTGGCAGGGGATGATGGGAACTGTTGTCCATAACATCTGGAGGGGCACAAGTTTGACACCTGTGCCAGCATGGCACAACTTCCAGTTGCACGGGGTTAGTGTGTGAATTGTGCAACTAATCCGGCAACAAAAGAGCTCTCATATTTCTGGGCAGGAGAGCAGAAGGGAACCTCTACAGCAGGAGCAGAAATACAAAGTAGTTTAGTCAGCTGGAGTACAGTCTCACCAAAGTGAAAAAGACTAAAAGCAAAACACAGTTATTAGTGAAACAGTATACACAGTACATAAAATACATCATAAGTCAATGGATGCAGAAACGATTAGCTGTTAGGTGCTCACTCTTCGATAATTCAGCATGTAAAACATCATACATGTGCCCAACAAATCTCTGGTGAAAATGGGGGTATTTTCACAAAAGACTTTCAAGTACATCATCCACAGAATCTATACACCAGGCTTATGATTCCTTGTCAGCAGGTAACTGCATCGAATATTCCTCACCCCTCCCCCCTGCCCAAAAAAACCCTTTAAAAATTAAACAGCAAACCCACAACTCCAGCATATCTCTAGGGAGAGATTTAGTGATTGTTATTTTAGTTTGGATTTAACTGGAAACGTTTTAAACATTTATTGTAAGCTGCCTTGAACCGCAATGACAGGTGGGATATAAATGGTTTAAGAAATAAAATGTGTTGGAAAAAGGCAAAAAGCGGGAGGTACATAATTCTTAAGTCCCAAAGTTTATATCAAAGTTTAGCCAACATAGCCATTAGATTTCTCTTACAGAAGATAAATATTAGGCTTAAGCAATGTGTTTCTTAAATATTTATTTTCCATTGTTAAAACTTCATATACACACCTGACCAAAAAAAAAGTAACTTCAAGGAGTTCGTACTGAGAATGCAAAAACTTTTTCCACCATCCTTCTCCATTTCAACTTCCAAATAAACCAGGGAACATATTTGGAAATAAGTCCAGTGTGGTGTAGTGGTTTATTTATTTGCATTTGTTCCCCACCCTTTGCCGTGGTCTCAGAGAACATGTTAAGAGTGGCAGACTTTAATCTGGAGAACCAGGTTTGATTCCCTGCTCCTCCACATGAGGGGTGGACACTATTCTGGAGAACCAGATTGGATTCCTCACTCTTCCACGTGCAGCCTGCTGGGTGCCATTGGGCCAGTTACAGTTCTCTCAGAACTCTCTCAGCCCCACCTGCCTCACAAGGTACCTGCTTGGGAGAAGAGAAGGTGATTGTAAGCTGCTTTGAGACTTCTTCAGGTAGAGAAAATCAGGATATAAAAACCAACTCTTCCTCCTCCTAAAACAGGAAGCTCCGAGGCACAGCGTATATGGGGGGATGCCTGAAAAGCCCACCCCCAGCATCATAACCAGTCCCTCTGCCATTCCTTGAGTCTTGAACAATGACTGCCTATGCTATTATTCCTGCAATGTCAGCTTCTTAAAACACTAAGCAAAGAAAAAGACCAAAAACTATAAGTACAATTAACACAAGGACTCCCGATTTCATGTACCTTGAGTGTGAACAGTAAAAATTAATTCCATTTGCTCTTTAACCACATACTTAAAATTCCAACAACCACTAATGATAATTAAAACACTTTTCTCCGTTAAGTTTTACAATAACAATCCAGTAATCATCAAAATGACTAATCGTTTTACTTTTTTTGTATTACCCAAGTAACCCATCAATGGTTTCCGATTGTCCAGAAATTTTACTAAACTCCTTTAAGTAACAAAGTTGAGTTTGGCCATCTCCGCCAACTGCAAAACCTTCACGCACCATTCTTCTATTGCAAGTATATCTGAAGATTTTCATCTTTGTGCATAAAGTATCCTTGCAGCTGATGTCATGCATAAAACCAAAGTCCTATGTTTTTTTCTCCACAGATGCGTCCATAAGTCCCAACAAGAAAGCTTCTGGTTTCTATTGTATATGGCAGTGACGGCAAACCTTTTCAAGACCGAGTGCCCAAATTGCAACCCAAAGCCCACTTATTTATCGCAAAGTGCCAACACGGCAATTTAACCTGAATACTGAGGTTTTAGTTTAGAAAAAAGGGTTGGCTCCGAGGCGTGCGTTACTCGGGAGTAAGCTTGGTGGTAGTCGGTGGCTTTGCTTTGAAGCAACCATGCAACTCTTCCAACGGGTGAATCACGACCCTAGGAGGGTTTACTCAGAAGCAAGTCCCATTGCCAGCAACTGAGCTTACTCCCAGGTAAAGGATCGTGCTTTCGTTCAATGCATGAAAATCAGTGGGGTTTAACAGCGCTTAACAGGGTTATCTACACTGCTTCCCCAAAACTAGGTATTAGGTTTAATGATAATAATCAAGCCCAACGGCCCAGGCCAGCCTAGATGTGTGGGGGGGGAGGGGCGATTTCCCCCCAACATGACGAACTCTGTGCACGCGTGCCCACAGAGAGGGCTCTGAGTGCCACCTCTGGCACTTGTGCCATAGGTTCGCCACCACTGGTATATGGGGAAACATCTCAAGGTGCTTCCAATTCTCCTGTTTTTAATTTATCTTAGCCCGGTGACCTTGAGATGCTCAGGAATCCCACCTCTGCAGTTACTTGAGCAGATCTGACTGGACGAAAACAGAACCCGGAAAGTTCACATAACAGGCTTCAAAAGCAAGAAAAGGAAACCAAAAAAAGAGGTCATCTGGCCACACTTCTCTGACCTGAAGTGTTATGGTCATCATAACAACTAAGAGTCCTGACCAGCTATACTGGGAGGCCTGAATGTCAGAAGTCTGCCTCCCACAGGACATGTAGGACTCTCAAAGTAGTCACAGGATACCAGTTGCTGTGGCAACGGTAACATTCAGCCACACCGGGGAGATGACAACCACCCCGCCCTTTCAAAGATAACAGTGGTACAAACTTTTCAATACAAACAAACAGATCACGGTCCAGGAAAAGGTTAGGGTAAGAAGCAAACAAACCAAAGGGCTTCACTTCACTAAAGCGTAATATACTTCAAAAGCCAACTTTCTTTAGTATCTGCAATTTCATTCAACAGTGCAACTCAATATTCTCTTAACGGATAATAGAAGCATCCATAGCTCGCATTTCGTCCTCTGCAAGTGTAACCCAGAGTCCATTTGGGGGAGCTAAAGAGCTCAGATTTTACCACATAAGGAAGAAAAGGCTCAATCTCTTCAGGTTTGTTGAAGGCCTGTGCCTGGAGGCAATCCACTTCAGGGAGTTCAGTTTGTTATGAACTTATATTCTGATATTTCAGGGCTACCTTTGAATGCTTGACGATAAGGAGAAAGGGCTCAGCAAAGCAAAGAAAAGCTGCAAGTCCATCAACAGTGCTAAAGGACACAGCTAGACAGAACTGGAAAGGACTGAGACCCTGCTAGTCTGTTTTGCACAACAGGCCGGAACTATTATATGTTGATTATTTTCGCTGTATTTGATTGCCATGTTTAATTGTTGTACTGTACATTATTATTTATGAAACAGAGAACAGATTCGAAGTTTTTTTGTTGGACGTCTTGTGAATGTAAAGGGTCACAAGGTGGAAATCACACTGTCAAAAGACTCCTTTTGGTTTCCATCGATGAGAATATCCCTCTTAAAATCAAAGTTGGGTTACACATACAGATGTAATCTATTACGATAAATTCACTACTATGGTAACCATTTTGAAAACTTATTATATCCTGCCCTCCCCCCTTTCTATATACACCTTTCCACGTAGGGTGAAAATAGATTACCCAAGGTAGCTTGATTTTGTCAGATCTTGGAAGCTATGTAGGAGCAGCTGTGGTTAGTATTTAGACGGGAGACCACTAGGGAATATTAGGGTTGCTATGCAGAGGTAGATAATGGAAAACCACTTCTGAAAACCTCTTGTCTTGAAACCCCTATGGCTGGTGGCGACTCTTATAATTCCAGATGCGGATCATACTTATCAGTTCCCTGCCAGCATGGCCAATTGACCATGCTGGCAGGGGCTGATGGGAATTGTAGTCCATAACATCTGGAGTGCCAAAGGTTCGTCACCACGGCCCTATGGGGTCACCATAAGTCAACTGCAACTTGATGGCAAAGAAAAACGATGATATGGAACAGAATTAGATTTAAACGACACACACAAAGCGCAACACGCCGTTATGATACAGATCGAAGACTCACAAAAGTGGAAGTCCAAACATGTACGTTCAAATGATTGCCGTGGCATTCGGCCATCTTGGCATGTGTGCACTAAAAAGCCAGATCAAACCAAACGCCAGCACATGTTACCACGCAGAATCACCACGTTTAGCAACCACAGTGTCCTGACCAGCGACAATGCTGAGTTTTGTTCTTCCCAGCTACGAGAGGCAGGATCTGGCGTGGCCCTCTTACCTCCAATCAAAGAACATTCTAGTCCATGTTACTCTTTGAGTTGGGTGCTTCTTACAAAGCATCAGACAGATAACACAGGTTAAAAGGTGTAGTTAAAAACGCGGCAGGTCAACACCATTGAAAAGCAAGGATGGTTCGGCACAAACCACATCACAGCATTAATTAAGCCCAGGATAGCATGTGTTGTGCCCTATCACATACATTATCAAGAAATGCAGGCAGGCTGGTGAACTGTGACATTCCCATATTTCTTTTAACTTACTGATAGAAACATTCAGATGCAAAAATGATTTTAAAAGGTGTTTTTTTCCCTTTTCCCCTTTACCTACCTACAGTAAATATGCTGGAGGTTTTTTTAAAAGGTTTGTGATTGAGTGCAGAGGGCTAGAAGAAACCACTGACACAGGAACCTATTGCCAACCAAAGAGCGCCAAGTTCACAGGAACGAATCCATCTTTCCTAGACAAATATACGGTTTGCTACATACAGGCAGCAGATGGTAATCCTAAAATTTCTGTGATGAAAAGCGATGAGCCTTTGTGGAAAGCCACTGAACACACTCGATGAATTGTAAGCATTTGTGTTTTGCATCAGTTTGCTTATGATGTGTGGATTCTGTATACCATATATACAGTGGTGGGATTCAAATAATTTAACAACTGATTGTTTACAAGCACCATTTTAACAACCAGTTCTGCCGAAGTGGTGCGAACCTGCTGAATCCCACTGCATATATATTTGTTAAGTATTAAAATACCCTTAACCTCAAGGTAGGGCCCTTGAGGGGTTTTTTTTAAATCATTATCTATAAAACAGCACTTCTTAAAGTAATAACAGTTAACCGTCATGTGGTGATGAGAAACAGGAAGCTGGAGTATATCCAGGTGAGGTCAGGTGAAATAAACAAATGCCCTTCTCTGCCTTGACACTTCTGCTCCCATAAAGAGCTCCACGGGGCGAGAACTGCAAGAGGGCATCTAGGACAGGCCACCAAGGAAGAGAGGTTCAAGGGCTTCTTTCTCCCTCACGGTCCTCACAAGGAAGCCACATTTTCAGGGTGCATCGGATGATGTGTCCAACACCTGGATGGTACCAACCTTGTGCAATTAAATGGCACAAGTTATATGGGACAAACAGTCACCAGGGAAGGGAAGTTCATCAGTCACACATGAGCAAGACAAGGTTGGCATCTGACAGAGCTTTCAACTCCACCGGGAATCCAAGCGCCAGTCTTAACGCTTGCGTGCTCGCACACAAAACAGCAGTCTCTAAACTACCTCCACCTTCTTCATACAAATGATGAAGACAGACCGGAAGTTTAGATGGGCTTGTATAGGAGGGTGGTAACGTATTTCTTCTTGTAGCGATGGGTGGCACTGAGCACCATTACGCCATCCTATAGGGAGGAGACAAAGAGATGTTAGCATGTATGTTACAGAGGACCATTCCAGGTGGGTAGCTGTCATGCTAGAAGAGAAAATTTGGGTCCAGTGGCACCTAAAAGACCAACAAGATCTCCAGGATGTAAGCTTGAGAGTCAACACTCTCTGACAAAGAGAATGTTGATGCTTGAAAGCTTAATACCATGGAAATAACAGAGGGCAGGTTACTGCTAACAGAAGGTATGTAGTGGATAGTCTGAAGAGGAAGATAATCTTGTATGAAAAGGCAATTTATGGAAAAGGCCACCTGCTTCTCCCACCCTCCCACCCAGAAACATCCCGTTATAATGAGAATATAATGAGAAGATTCCTCCAGATTCCATAAAGAACTGATCCCAGCTGTTTGTTAAGGAACAGAATAGGTTTTATCTGAATAAATTTAAGTTGGGCTTAGAGGCCTTAACTATAAGAGGCCTAGCAGCCATCTTGACAACCACACAGCAGCTTCTTCCCAGACTCCTCAGGAGGCAGATGGCCTCACCTTCCAATATTAACTCTTTCTTAACTGTATCACTATTCCTGAAAAGTCTTTACCCCCAAAGTTGACCCACAATTGGAAGAGCGCCTGACCTTCTTGGTCCACCTCATTTCTTCCCTTTGTGGCAAACTTGGGATTCTGCTTCCTCAGTCACTCACTGGAGTGTTGCTGGTTTTGCTCCTTTGAAGAGGAAGAGCCAATTCACTATAGTGATCCCCACTCAAAGATCTCTCTTTTTCAGTGCGCACTGTAAGGGGACATTTCAACTTGCACTCCAGAGGGAGAGAGCTGAGTAAGTGAGCTCCAGCTTTCTCACTGTTATACCCATTTTATCACCTGCTCCCTCACTGTCACTTCAAATCATTTCCAAGCTATTTATTTGCTTCATTTATACCCTGCCCTTTCCCCCGGTGTAGTCACAAAGTGGTTAACATCAATCTCCTCTTCTTCATTTTATCGTCACAACAATCCTGTTAGGTAGGGTTAGGCTGAGAGTGTGTAACTGGCCCAAGATCACCCAGCTAGCTTCCATGGCAGAGTGGGAATTCGAATCTGGGTCTCCCGGATCTTAGTCCAACACTCCAACAGCTAACCACAAGCTAAGACACTATACAAATTGTACTCTGCTATTCAGGTGGAAAGAGACTGTCCTCCTTGAAAGAGGCTAGAAGAAAATGGGATTGTTACAACCTTTCCAGGATGCAAAGCTCCAGATGGTGGATAGGGAAAGGGACTGAGAAAGGGAGGCCAGACCATCAGAATACCATGGCAGTATAGTTTATGGTGCCTGCTGTCCTGAACTGGTGTTCCCCCAGTTTCAGACTTAAGTCTTTCCATTCTTTGCAGACAACACAAAATAGAACTAGCGAACTGGGGCGGAGAAGTTGTGGGGATGGGATAAAAGACAGGGCAACATCTAGTGAGTTGGATCAAAACAGTTACAGGACAAAGTTACCAGACAAACTTTTGTGCATTAGCTTATAATAAACCCAAGCTCCTACTTATTCAGGGAACGAACTGAACGTTAATCATTTATTTAATTAGCTAATTATTTAATAATTGTTGTACTCTGCTGTCATGGATGTGTGTAGTTTTTTTTGTTTTTGTTTTCTTGGGCTTTGGCCATATTAAACTATATTACTACAGTTACTTCCCGACAAGGAGCTATGGCAGGCTGCCTAACCTTACCTTAATGGAGAGTGCGTAGAGATGGTTCAGCATGACATGATTTGGCTCAGGCAAAAGGGCTGGATCGCACTGAAACATAAGGAAAAATTGTTCAAAAGAGGCGGAGTCATGGAAATACAAATGCAGCCTGTTTGGGCTCTCACCAGCTGCCTACCTATGCCTTAATTTTGAGTCACAAATGGATAATCACTTCAGATGAAGTGCGGGGAAGACTCTAGCTCTTACACCAAACACCCTGAACTATATAGAATCATACATACATACATACATACATACATACATACATACGCATGCACGCACGCACGCACGCACGCACATACACAGGCCTTTATTGGCATCAAAAATATAATCCATTGTAACAATTAAAAGGAGACACAGTTGATTAACATTAAAAAGTAATAAAAAACAAAATAGAAATTACCATATCTAAAATTAACACTTATTCCTAACATCATGAAGGTCTATAGCGCCCTGTAGGAAACTAGTTACCCTCTCACACAGATTTGTGGAAGGGCTATTTCACAGGTGTCAAACTCGTGGCCCTCCAGATGTTATGGACTACAGTTCCCATCATCCCTTGCCAGCATGATGCTGGCAGGGGATGATGGGAATTGTAGTCCATAGCATCTGGAGGGCCGTGAGTTTGACACCTATGGGCTATTTAATAAAAAGGACATCAGTTGCAACAGAAGAGTCGGTTCTCAGTGCAAGAATAGAGGTTTAAAAATTAGTCCAAATCTCAGCATAGAATGAACAAGTATGTTGTACTGCTTCAATAGTTCCTGAATCACAAGGGCGGACTCTGTATCAGACTCACAAGCTCTAGTGGAACCATATGTTTTGGAGTCAAGCTGTATCTTCCACAATGGAAATGTATGGGGCTCACTCACCCGCCCACTGCAAGCTTTCGTTATGTGGCTGCAAGGGGACAGTACTCACCGAAATGTTGGTATCTTTGTTGAGGATGACTTGGAGGAGATGGGGAGGGAGAATGGGCGGGGATTTGAAACGCTCTTCAGGCCGATAGACATACATTTCTTGACTATAAATCCCAGGAGGGGAACCAGAAAGATCTATTTTTTAAAAAATTAAGAAGATGGTATGAGAAAGAAAATCGAAACAAAAGACCAGCATTTGGGATATTCAGACCAAGGGCTCAAAGGAATCACCTCGACAAGAAGACTCTGAGCTTTCCTGTGAGTCCACCTTTAAAGCATCAAACACCTCGAAGTCTGACTTCTTGACGTGAATCAAGTTGTTAATGGTCCCCATCTGACTCGTGACCACTGGCTGAAAAAAAAGACAGATGGAAGGCTACCGGCCTCAGCTACAAGCTCAGCCCCCACCCCCACCCCAATTCCAGGACACGCACCCCACAAACAGGCACAGAAGGCAGTGAAAAAATAGTCATGTTCCCTAAGACTATCTATATGGGATCAGACTTGAAAGCTCTCTCGATGACTCAAGACAAACACAAGCACGCAGATGAAAAGGTGTTACCTCGGTGGGGTCGTGAATCCACTGACCATCCACAAAGAACTTGTATTGGTGCTCTCCTTCCGGCAGGTCCAGGATGGCAATGAAGTCATTGTGGCTAAAAAGCAGAGAAAAAATGGTCAATGCAACACACAAAGCCTACGGAGAGATGGTGTCCAATGCGCAAGGCTATCAGTGGCACCATGTAGCAAGTAAATCTGAGCAAGCAAAGAGAGTATCTTCATAGCCTAATCAGGACACAAACTGCGAAGGGGGAAAATGAAACTCTGCAAATCGGAAGGACGAACATCGACTTATACAGATGGGGTTGAGAGTCCTTGAGAGTCTCATGAACCCTTTCATAAAAGCAGAAAGAACTTGGCAGGCCATCAAAATATGCATGGAAAATTTATTTCATTTACTTGTTACAACTTGCTTTTCTCCTCACTGGGGATCCAAACATGATTAGGTGGTTCTTACACTTCCATGGACTACAATTCCCATCAGACCCTGCCAGCATGGTCAATTGGCCATGCTGGCAGGGGCTGATGGGAGTTGTAGTCCATAACATCTGGAGTGCCAAAGGTTCGCCACCATGGGCTTAAGACATCATTCTCCATTTTATCTTCACAGCAACTGCCCGATGAGGTAGGGCGGGTGAACGAGTGACTGGCCCACAGTCATCCAGTGAGTTTCCGAGGAGCGTCTGAACCGGCTCTCCCAGATCCTAGTCTGATGAAAACCAACTGGGCATGGTGGCTAAAGGACTGATTCCTCCCTTGACACTCACATAATCTGCACAAAAGGCACCCGGCACCCTCCTTTACCTTTTAATGAGAGGGATCTTAGTGCTCCAATTGTTGAAGGACCCCGAGATGAATACTTCCTTGCCTCCTTCGGTCCAGCGGATGACAGTGGGCCGAGCCTGTTGGGATGGCTTGGTGGAGTCATCCAGATCCGGCTGCCATGACACAAATTCCTTCTCACCGGGAAGCTGCAGCAGGAAGACAAGACTGGTGTCTTCTCCAGACCTCCCCATGAGATACAGGCTAGAGAAATCCTTCCTTGTTACTGATATCAGGTGCACAGGTGATCAGAGCTTTGCTCAGGACAGAATCCTTTTCAGTTGAACAAGGAACAGCGAATCCCTCCTTGTGTTTCATAGCTATGAGAGAATATTTGCCTTCACTTCTAACTCAACCTATTTCTGAAGACACACAGAGTTAAGGGTAAAGGAAATCTAAAAGAAAAATCACTGTTATTCAGTGGATCCAATTCTATGAGCACCCCAATGGAGGAAAACTGGGTGCACTTAGAATTGGACCTTCCACCAGAACTTCACCAAACGGTATTTCGGTATTGTTTGGACTGGGGTTCTTGGACCTGAAAGTTTCCAATAAAGTCCATGAACTCACAACAACTCTAGTACTTATCTGAAAGGCAGAACTTCCCTGACTAAGCACGCAGTAAGATAGTTAGCAGAATCTGACTGCAACGGAAGGATCCGCCTTGAATGAATGTTGAGTCAATCCAACCCGTACCTTAGAGTCGTGGGTGGTGAAGACGTTTGGATCGTCAGTGCTGCCCACCATGATCTTGTGCGAATGGTCCTTGGTGTGGTGGGCACCGCTGGCGCTATCAGAGCGGTGAGACTTGGAACCGTGGCGCTCCCCGGACATCCGCTCACTGGCGGTGTTCCCCATGGTAATACCGCAGCAAGTCTCAGCTGGATAGGGACACAAGACCCAGAGTGATGTTGAAAACAAACAAATAAAACCCCTTCTTTTTTAGGTAGACTCCCAGTAGCACAAGATTTTCAACCGCTTTCCACGCAATGTCAAAATCCTAAAAGAGCCGGCCACTGATACCCCCCCTTTCTATAACATCAATGGATCCTGCCGCCCCTCCCCCCCTTAGGGGATTTGATAGTAGGTCGCCATCTGTTGTACTTGGACGCTGCATTTTAATGGGGTTTGGTTTTTAATGTGTATAGAGCCATAATTATTTATTTAATTAATTCTGGTATTTATTGATTTTATTTGTACTCTATTTGTATATCTTGTTGTTCACCGCCCTGAGCCCTCCAGGGGAGGGCGGTATACAAGTATAATTAACAATACCAATACCAATACCACTAATAATACTAATAATACTGATACTGATACTAATGATGATGATGATGATGATGATGATGATGATGATGATGATGATGATGATGATGATGATGATGATGATAGGCTTCGTTGGTTGTAACACACATTTAACTATAACTAGAGATGTCAAATTTCTGGTCGTTTTGAAGCCATGAGGAGCAACGGGGGGGGGGGGGGTTAGGGGTAGGAATTAAAATATATATGCAATACTTACTTTCTTACCAAAGCCAAACTTCACCTTACTGCTTTAAGAGCAGGGATGCCCTAATGTATAATTTATAATATAAATATGGTATGCTTTGACATATTTCCAGAATATAGAAGTACACATTTTTTTAATCTTCTTTACTAGCAACACTGTGAAAAATATCCAGTACTGGACAGACAGCTGCAAACTGCTGCACTCTGTGATATCCTACCTTTTTGCTATCCAAGAAGTAAGAAAAACTAAAAGTTGAGACAGACAACAGAGATTTTATGGCAAACAAGAAGTGGATGATTTGGAGATAAGCATGCTCATACACAAGAATATTTCTCAGTCGTGGCCCCAAAACTGTGGAATCCCCAAGCCCGGGATATTGTCTGTGAGCAGAGAGCCACACTGAAGAAGAAGAAGAAGAAGAAGAAGAAGAAGAAGAAGAAGAAGAAGAAGAAGAAGAAGAAGAAGAAGAAGAAGAAGAAGAAGAAGAAGAAGAAGAAGAAGAAGGAGAAGAAGGAGAAGGAGGAGAAGGAGGAGGAGGAGGAGGAGGAGGAGAAGGAGGAGGAGGAGGAGGAGGAGGAGGAGGAGGAGGAGGAGGAGGAGGAGGAGGAGGAGGAGGAGGGAGGGAGGAGGAGGAGGACGAGGAGGACGAGTTTGGATTTATATCCCCCCTTTGTCTCCTGTAGGAGACTCAAAGGGGCTTACAATCTCCTTGCCCTTCCCCCCTTACAACAAACACCCTGTGAGGTGGGTGGGGCTGAGAGAACTTCAAAAAGCTGCGAAAAGTCGAAGCAAAAAAGAGTCCATAAAGAGAAGCAGCCTAGAGAATTAAGAATCGGTGTGAATATAGCAGCTGAGAAGGCCATGGCACCAGGTCAATTACAGGAGAAGCACAGGGCATACAGTGCAGGGCACTTAACCTTTTTAACCCCAGGGCAAACACACTAACATACATTAAAATATCAGTGATGAAGGCAGAAAGCCTAGAGGGGTCAGGAGCTGCATATGTGCTGACCAGAGTGCCACATGTATGACTGCCTTGCTCGATAAAAGTCATGGGGGTGTGCTTGGTGTGAGGAACAAATACACTTCCTTGAGACCCTTCCGCACACGCAACATAATGCGTTTTCAAACCACTTTCACAACTGTTTGAAAGTGGATTTTGCTATTCCGCACAGCTTCAAAGAGCACTGAAAGCAGTTTGAAAGTGCATTATTCTGCATGTGCGGAATGAGCCTCAGCTAAAGGAGCTGAGACAAGCACAGAGAATGGTAGATAAGGGCTCCGGGGATGCAACAGTAACATCCCAGTCTGACGGTTCTCTGCCAGTAACAGATGATGGAACCCTTGGTGAAGGAGGTCATTTGCTCTGAGGTAAAGGGATGTGGTACCTCAGAAAGAGCTCTTCCTTGGTGGATGAACAGATATCCTCTTAAACCAAGGATATGCCCCTGACAGGGAGATTCTGTTCTGAGAAATGCAGACAGCTGGGTTTGTGGCAGGTGCACGGGTCCCATGGTGGCTTGCCTGCCTAGTGAGAAGGTTGCAGACATAACCTGTCATTAAGATTGTTCGGTGGATAGTGCTGTGTTCATAGTGCATATTGGCACCAATCATGTGGGGAAGTGTAGCCTTCACATCCTAGAAGCCAAATTTAGGTTGCTAGGCGAGAGATTAAAAGCCGGCACCTCCAAGGCAGCTTTCTTTCGAGACGCTACCCGTTCCACGTGCAGAACCAGCTAGACTGGCACAGCTAGAGAATCTCAAGGCGTGGATGAGATGGTGGTGTAGGCATGAGGGCTTAGATTTGTTAGGAACTGGGTGGTGTAGTGGTTAACAGCAGGTGGATTCTAATCTGGAGAACCGGGTTTGATTCCCCACTCCTCCACCTGAGTGGCAGAGGCTTATCTGGTGAACCAGATGTGTTTCCCCACTCCTACATTCCTGCTGGGTGTCCTTGGGCCAGTCACCGTTCTCTCAGAACTCTCTCAGTCCCAGCTACCTCAAAAGGTGTCTGTTGTGGGGAGAGGAAGGGAAAGGAGCTTGTAAGCCCCCTTGAGTCTCCTTACAGGAGGCAAAGGTAGGGTATAAATCCAAACTCTTCTTCTTCTAATATTTTGGGACAAAACAGGGAGGCTCCACTTGAACCAGAATGGAAGCAGACTGCTAGTGAATAACATATAAAGGTGGCAGAGCAACTTTTAAACTGGACCTGAGGGGAAAGCCGACAGGGGTTGGAGAAGCAACCAGTTTGGGCAGACTCCTTGTGAAAGGGAATGAAAAATTAAAGCAAAATAGCCACTCAAGGAAGCCCAACAGCACATGCCAGCCAAATGAAAAAAGAGACAGCGTGAGGTGTTTCTATGCTATCGCCAGAAGCCTCCAAGTGAAAATGGGGGAGTTAATGTGCTTGGTTTCAAGGGAAAAACAAGAGTGAGCATTATAGAAAGATGGTGGAAGGAGAGAACCAACGGGATATGGTCATCCCTGGATACAAACTCTATAAATATGACAAGGAGGAGGAGGAGGAAGATATCCCACCTTTCTCTCCTGTAAGGAGACTCAAGATGGCTTACAAGCTCCTTTTCCTCCTTCTCCCAACAACAGACACCTTGTGAGGTAGGTGGGGCTGAGAGAGTTCCAAAGAACTGTGACTAGCCCAACGTCACCCAGCAGGAATGTAGGAGTGCAGAAACACATCTGGTTCACCAGATAAGCCTCTGTCACTCAGGTGGAGGAGTGGGGAATCAAACCTGGTTCTCCAGATTAGAATCCACCTGCATTTAACCACTACACCACGCTGGAGGGGGTGTTGCTATATACATCAAGGAGGACATGGCGTTTAATAAACCAGAAACCATAAAAAGGGCAGACTTATCCACAGAATCTTTACAAGTGACAATATCAGGCCCCAAAGGTAATTTAGTACTGGATACATTCTATAGACTTCCTGACAAAAAGGCTCAGGGTATTCTAGAGATGGAGAACGAAATCAGGGAAGCACCCAAAGGTGAGTAAGTAGTAATGATGGGAGACTTTAACTACCGTCACGTTGACTGGGTAAATGCATGCTCCAGTCAAGTCAAACAGGAAAAAAAAGTAGACATCATGGACACACCCAGAAGGGGGGCGACCCTGGAATTAATACTCAGTGGGGCTGCCGAACACAGACACCAGCAGACAACACAGAAAAAATTTAGAAACTCAGCAATGCATAAAATATATGTACAGTATTGTATATCAACGTATCTTATCTCTTAATACCATAAATATACACAATTCCTTTTTTTAAGTCAAAAGAAAAGGAAAAAAAATCAGACTTATTCTCGGGTACGAAGGGGGGAACCAAAAAATTCACATGGATTTTACAGATCACAGGGAGAAACACTGCTGGACTTTATCTTACAGCCCCATTCATGGTTTATTCCCATAGGAAGGAGATTCTATGGCGACAAAAGTTGGGGGAATAGCGGTCTGTAGTTTTGTAGTTCCTATAGTTAATCCCCTTTGTAGTCTATTCTCCTTTGTAGTTTGTGGTTTGTAGCTTTTGTAGTTTAACTCTGTTGTCTATCCCTTTTGAAAATTGTGTAGTTTTTTCCTAGCTTAAGTAGTGGTTAGTTTGTAGGCTTAGAGTAGGTGGTTTGATTTTTGAAGCCTTTAGTAGTTAGTTGCCCTTAGGTGATCTACTGGGGATTCCATAGGGCACAGGTGTCAAACTCACGGTCCTCCGTATGTTATGGACTACAGTTCCCATCATCCCTTGCCAGCATGATGCTAGTAGGTGAGTTAGTGGGGATAGGCTGGGACAGGTGGTTGTCTATGATGTTATATTACTATGTTATATTATTATGTTTAAGATGCTATAATCTGTTATTGTGCTGTTATGTTATTATGTTATTCTGCTATTATGTTATTGGGGGGAAAAAAGAACAAAAAAAGTTCTCCTCAGGACTTCCCCCCCCCCCCCGATTGTTTAATTAAAAAATTTCACCCTTGACCTTCATATCTCTCACTGCTCTTATCAGAATGTAGAAAAACCGCATAAAACTATTCAAATTATATTTGCGCTTGCCACAAAGGAAGCAGCTGGAGGCGTCTGTCAGCGAATCATCTTGGTCCATTTTGGTCCTCCACCAAGATCCCAGAATGCTCGGGAGGCTAGGCTAGGAAACCCTATACCAAGGAAACTCAGAGCGAAAACAGCAGCTGTTCTGGAGCCTTCGTTTACTTCTTACCAGAGCTAAGCCTAGACCTTGAGCAGAATCCTGCATGGGCAAGGCAAATGGAAGGTGGCAATCCCTGAGTTGCGTTTCAGGTCTTGTGAAACACAGGGCTGTAAAAGAGGATGGAAAACAACACCATACACAAAAACCTCCTGGCTCCCAGCAATACTGGATCAACCCTTGATCTGGAGGGAAAAGATGCTCACTACAGTATGGCCTAGATGGCTAGGGAGCAGCAATTTCAGGGCAAAGTAAACCCAAAAGTATCTCCCCTTTTTGGCTGAGAACGATTCTCCAGCCAGCAGAAACAAGCAATTTTATTCACTATGAAGTGTTCATTCGATGCAGAATAGACTCTTAAAGAGGGGTTAGGGAGAGAGGTACCGTGTATAAAGTTTTCTCCACTTTTTGACCCCAAGGTTTGTGTGAATTTCCCTCTTTTGTTTACGAGGGAGATTTGAAAAATGGAAGATCTTCATAAGCCCACAGTCGTCCCCGACCTGCCTCTCCGGTCAAGTCAACCAGAGACTGCTTGGGGCCAAGACATAAAGAGGGTTCTGTTGTTCTGTTTGCTACCTTGAGGACGCTACATTGGATAGAAAGGTAGGATAAATAAATACATGTTTTCTATTGATTATATTTTAGGATAACGATACAAACTTTTATAGCATTGAAAACACTGAATGCATTAATGCAGAAGAAGAAGAGTTTGGATTTATGTAAAGAGACTCAAGGTGGCTTACAAGCTCCTTTCTCTCCCTCTCCCCACAACAGACACCTTGTGAGGCAGGTGGGGCTGAGAGAGTTTGGAGAGAAGTGTGATGCTCAAAGTCACCCAGCAGGAATATAGGAGTGCAGAAACACATCTGGTTCACCAGATAAGCCTCTGCCTCTTAGGGGGAGGCGTGGGGAATCAAATCCGGTTCTCCAGATTAGAATCCACCTGCTTTTAAGCACTACACCACGCTGTACATTTACCATACCCGTTATAGCATAGCAATTGGTGAGACCTGGCGTGGTGTAGAGGTTACAGTGTTGGATCAGGATCTGGGAGACCAAGATTCGAATCTTGTTTTGCAAAGTCACAACTGGGTGACTTTGGGCCATTTCATTTGTAAGGCTGGGACTCACCAGGGCAGCCTTTTATTGCACACTTTCCCGAGATGCCCTTGAGTCTCCCCTGTCCAACTGTTGGGGTTAGGTTAGTTTACCCTGGCACCGCCCAATCATCTTTGGACCCAGAGTATGCTTCAGAGCATGTACAGAGGGCAAATGCCCAAATATGTTCTTGGGGGTGCACAAGTTTGTTTCACGGAACACCACCCCAAGCAGATTGAGGATATTGTTATTTATTAGTTAAGAGTGACAGCTCACTTGTTTGGCAGCTGCCTGGCAAATGGGTTTACATAACAGTAAAAGAGACCACCTCTGCTGACCAGCTAAAACAAGACATAACAAATCCCACTGAGGCCATAACAGAAATGGAGCAGTTACGACCTTGAGGAAGGGAGAAGTTCAGACTACTGCCCCATGTCCAACAACTGGGGAGAAATGCTCCTGTGCATATGCAAAGAGCAAATACTAATTTTCCTCCTGGTTTCCTTTCCTGCATTGTCGTGTATAGAGGAGGAATAGTGCCGTTATTAAGACCGAGCATACTTTCTCAGTGTTCACCCTCTGCAGCACCAGGTTGCAATGCAATCTAGGTGCAATAATAAATAATACCGTGGCAACAACGAAGGCTGCGCTGCCTCCGAGCATGTGCAGAGGGTTTTCCCCCTAGATTATGGAATACACCAGCCCCTGCCTCAGACAAAAAGGGGGAAAGAAAATACAACCCGCCCAGTCGCTTCCCTTCCCCTATCAGCCACTCACCCACCCCAGCTTTTACCTCTGGGGCTGCCTCCGTCCTCTCCTCCCAGGCGAACAACAAAGCGCATGCGCACCTCCACTCTCGCCGCCTCAAACGCACCCCTAAGAGATGTGTTTATAAAAGGTTCTCCGTTTCTACTTCACTTCCGGTTCTTATGCGAGGAAGGGGGGAAGGACTGGGAGGAACGTCGCTACTTGTCCGGAATAAATCGCTTTCCGGGCAGAGAAGCAAAACTCCTGCAACGCGTTAGATGGGCGGGTGGGTTAAGGACCTTGTGACTTTTGTTCATAAACAGCTGCCCTTTTATTTGGTATGCTTTTTAAAAAAAACTTTGTTGTGTAGCGGTTGAAATATCGGACTAAGATCTGGGAGAATCTCTCTTCTGCCATGGAAGTTTGCTGAGTTATTGAACACCCTTTACGCTCTCTCGTACTAATCTACCTCACCAGGTTGTTGTGAGGATAGAATGGTGAAGAGGAGAGGACTGCTAAAACTAAGGACAGCAATTGCCCATTGACAATACAAGATTGCCCATAAAAATTGCATGGTTACCTATAGGCTAATAGTAAATACAGTTGTCCCTTCCACAGTGCTGTGATCAGGGGCATGTGGCCCCTGCAATCTAGAATACTGCATTAAAAAATTTGGCCTTTGTACCAACCTCTGAATTTGTTTTTTTCTTTTAACATTAAACAAGAAATTGTGCATACTTATGGTATTAAAAGATAAAATATGTTGCTATACAATGTTATGCACATATTTTATGCATTTCTGAGTTTCTCCACTTTTTCTGTGTTGTCTGTTGGCCTTATTCCCTAAGGGCAATCATGCTTTCCATTATTCCCCATGGGCAATCATGCATACTCTATGGGCACTCCTGTATTGTCAGTGGGCAATCGCTGTCCTTAGTTTTAGTACATCCCAAAATAAGCTGTTTTGGGTCCTCATTGGGGAGTGAGATGGGGTATAAATGAAGTAAAAAGGTAAAGGGATCCTTTCAAGCTACCGTTACTTTGCTATAGTTCTATATTATTTTAAACTGGACTGGAGCACCTTCCCTATGAGGAGAGGCTGCAGCGTTTGGGACTCTTTAGTTTGGAGAGGAGGCGGCTGAGGGGGGATATGATTGAAGTCTACAAAATTATGCATGGGGTAGAAAATGTTGACAGAGAGACATTTTTCTCTCTTTCTCACAATACTAGAACCAGGGGACATTCATTGAAAATGCTGGGGGGAAGAATTAGGACTAATAAAAGGAAACACTTCTTCATGCAACGTGTGATTGGTGTTTGGAATATGCTGCCACAGGAGGTGGTGATGGCCACTAACCTGGATAGCTTTAAAAGGAGCTTGGACAGATTTATGGGAGGAGAAGTTGATTTTATGGCTACCAATCTTGATCCTCTTTGATCTGAGATTGCAAATGCCTTGGCAGACCAGGTGATCGGGAGCAACAGCCGCAGAAGGCCATTGCGTTCACATCCTACATGTGAGCTCCCAAAGGCACCTGGTGGGCCACTGTGAGTAGCAGAGAGCTGGACTAGATGGACTTTGGTCTGATCCAGCTGGCTTGTTCTTATGTTCTTATGTTCTTATGTAAACATTTCTTTAGTGCACTGCTTGAAGCTAAAGAACTCAGGGCAGGGTATATGATTTGCCCCGCCTCTGTTTTATCTTCAAGTAAGCCTTGTGAAGTAGACATTGAGGATGAGTTATCCAAGTGCTTCCTAAAGATCCCCTAGACATGTCCAAGGTCAAGACAAACCATCCCAAAGTAAAAGTAAGTAGGGTTGCCACCTCCAGGTTTGGAAATTCCTGGAGATTTGGAATTGGAGTATGTGGGGGACAGAATTTGGGGAGGGGGGAGTCCTCAGCAGATTGTAATGCTGCAGAAACCTCACTCCAAAGCAGCCATTTTTCCCTCAAGGAAATTTATCTCTGTCATCTGGAGAGATGTCATTCTGTCATTCTGAGAGATGTCCAGGCCCCACTTCAAGGTTGGCAGCCCCAGCTGCCTCTGTTGGTGACCACAGCTTCCATGGTTACACCTGACCAAACATTCATGTATGATTGTTGCCGCTGCAAGCTTTACTTGTAACCTGCATGGTGTGTAGAAGACTGAATGGCTGCCTGGTTGTCCATGGGGAGACGAGAAAGACAAGTGTGTGGAAAGCCGTAAAGAGTGTTATTACCCAGCAGTCCTTCCTTCTGTGTGCCTCAGCCTAATTTTCGACTCGCTGATACCCCCTTCTGAAGGTTCAGCTTTGGTGGAGATGATGTAGTTATCAAGACAATTAGGAAGTAATTGTGGGTTGGTTAAAGCAGCCCATGCAACAGTAGCCTTGGGCTGGAAAGAAAAGAAACAATGGACACTTCAGAAATGGTTAGAATATATCTGGGAACAAGTGACACTTGATATTTTCGATATATTAACCAAAAAAATAAGACGTGGCAAGATAAACAGAATGAAATTTTGAAGATATGGACTGGATGAAAGAAGCTCGAGTTGAAGAAGAAATATGGGAGAAGAGGCTACAGAGAATGAACTTACTGCTGTTTGTGTGACAAAACTATGAAGAAGAAGTAATGGGGGAGGGAGAAAAGGGGGGAAAGTATCGTTTGAAAATGTATGAAGAAGGAAATTACTATAAACTGTAAAATTCAAATAATACAATATATATTTTTTAAAGGAAGTCATTGTGGGTTGGATGTAGTGCAACATTTTCACAGATGGAAGGGGGCAATTTTTTTTCTAAGTTCTTGCTTTGATGGCAGAACTCTAGTTACCCTCCCATGCTGCTCTTGGGGGATCTCATGTTCCCTAGCAGCATTTTAGGGGGCATTTGGGAACTGCAGCAAGAGTGAGGAGGCAAAGAAATTTCGCTCCATAGATGGAAATCCCTTCTGCCAGTGGAGATCTTGCCTTGGGACCCACTCTTTAAAATTGCCATTTTTTTCTAGGAAACTCCAATGTGTCTATAAAAAAAACCTGTATAGCACTGCAGAGCATGGTGTAGTGGTTAAGAAGACGTGGACTCTAATTTGAGATCTGGGTTTGATTCCCCACTCCACCACATGAACGACAGACTTTAATCTGGTGAACTGGATGTGTTTCCCCACTCCAACTCATGAAGCCTACTGGATGCCCTTGGGCAAACCATAGTCCTCTCAGAACTCTCTCAGCCTCACCTACTCACAAGTTGTCTGTTGTGGGAAGAGAAAGGGAAATATATTTGTAAGCCAGCTTGAGTTGCCTTACAGGAGAGGAAGGTAAGAACATAAGAACTAAGAACAAGCCAGTTGGGTCAGACCACAGTCCATCTAATCCAGCACTCTGCTACTCGCAGTGGCCCACCAGGTGCCCTTGGGACCTCACATGCAGGAGGTGAAAGCAATGGCCTTCTGCTGCTGCTGCTGCTCCCGAGCACCTGGTCTGCTAAGGCATTTGCAATCTGAGATCAAGGAGGATCAAGATTGGTAGCCATAGATCGACTTCTCCTCCATAAGTCTGTCCAAGCCCTTTTTAAAGCTATCCAGGTTAGTGGCCATCACCACCTCCTGTGGCAGCATATTCAAAACATCAATCACATGTTGCATGGAAAAATGTTTCTTTTTATTAGTCCTTATTCTTCCCCCCAGCATTTTCAATGTATGCCCCCTGGTTCTAGTATTGTGAGAAGGTGGGTGCAATGGGCCCCTTCACCTTCCTAACTTTCTGAGGCAGGCTAAACACTGACTAGGCTGGTCAGATTTCCTGCCTTTTGATGATAGTGTGAGTTGATTTAAACTCTATTGCTCAGCCCTATAACTCCACAGAAGGTTGTAGGGGTGAGCCCCGCGAACCCAGCAGAACCTCAGAAAGAGCGCATGGAATGCCTGTGCCATCTGTGTCCTTCTGGGGGCACACGCTCCCCCATCCCCCAGACCCCCGTGAGTCACAGGTCATGAACTACCTGACTCACGGTCACCAGATGTCCCAGACAAAGGGACAAAGGGACTCCTGCCTCCAGGTATGGATTAGACCCAGACGCGAGCGTTTCCTCCCGCACGTAGGCAACCCCATGATGTCATGTATCATATGATATTCTCCCGCCTCCCGGTCACGCCTATTGTAAACCCTAATAAAAGGTGCCAGGGGCTAGCACACAGCAGAGTTGCCGGATCCAAGGACCGCGCTTCCTGCTGCTGGGTCTCTCCACCGGATGATATCACCGCGTCTCGCCTCTTCCTTGCGACCCCCGCGGGCCGACTTCAAAGGTGAAAGAAGCTTTTTATTAAACCTGTGGCAAATCCCCTTAATTAAGGCACCAATTTAGAATGAGGCAGGTTCAACGAACAGAATTTATTAAATTTATTAAACAGACGAGATAGGATAGGAGAAAACACATGAACAGGAAGTAGGCAGGAGATAAATATATACAACTTCAGCTGGGATTTCAGTTTTCAGACACTGGCACAGATCTTAATTAAGTTTATTAAGTTTCAATTGCTTAGATGTTCTAGAGGTATTTACTTCGGATGGTCCACTCCAGTTTGATGCTACTGATGTTACTGGCTAATGGAGACTGACTGACTGACTGACTGACTGACTGACTGACTGACTGACTGACTGACTGATTGATTGATTGATTGATTGATTGATTGATTGATTGATTGATTGATTATTGGTCTTATAGCCCGTCCTCCCCCGGAGGGTTCAGGGCGGTGAACAACCATATAATAAACAAGAACTATCAGATCAGACCTTGGGTCCTAATAGAATGGTATCTTTCACAGTACACTCATACACAGCCTTTGATAGCTACCCAGTTCAACAAGAAGAAGGAGGAGCAGGAGGAGGAGGGGGAGGAAGAGTTTGGATTTATATCCCCCCTTTCTCTCCTGTAGGAGACTCAAAGGGGCTTACAATCTCCTTGCCCTTCTCCCCTCACAACAAACACCCTGTGAGGTGGGTGGGGCTGAGAGAGCTCCGAAAAGCTGTGACTAGCCCAAGCTGGCATGTGTGGGAGTGCACAGGCTAATCTGAATCCCCCAGATAAGCCTCCACAACTCAAGTGGCAGAGCTGGGAATCAAACCTGGTTCCTCCAGATCAGAATGCACCTGCTCTTAGCCACTACGCCACATAAATCTCAGTGGTATAGCGCCAACAGGGCAGGGGAGCGAGATGCCCCGGGCGGAGCCGCAGTGGAGGCATGGCCAGGCCATGGAGGGGGCATTCCAGGGTGTTCTGGGGTGGCTGTTCCAGGATGGGGGCGAAAAGGGGGTGCTCACATGCATGCACCAGGCACAGTTTTCCCTTGCTACGCCTCTGATCTCACTCCTCAGGTAAACCTGAAAGCAAAACCTAAATACACCAGACAGGATCCACTTCATGTGTATAATCCCACACTAACTGGTTCAGGAACAATTCTTCTACTTCAGAAGATCGATTCCTATCCCTGTTTATATTTATGGCCTCCTGTGGTAAATCTCTGCTCTTCCACCTCCGCTTTGGTCCCTAAATAAAATAACCAGTTCTCCTTGTGTGGGTATTATTTGCTTCCTCAGCTCACGCTGACATACACCCTCAGGGCAAAAATATTTTAATATTTTATTTTAGTATTTTAAGGCAATCGATGTTCGCTCAGGAATCAAAATCCAAAATCACACTAAAACTATTTCTGTCAGAGAGATAACATCCTCTGGCCCTTTCCCCACTTTCCTTAAGCCCCATGCTACTCTCCTAAAGTAGCGCTGGGTTCAGCTGCCCTCCCCACTTCAGGGGCGGCGAGAACGCAGCCGCCCCGACGCTGCTTCTCTCGCGCCCCCTCGACGCGTGGAATTTCTGGCGCCTTTTCAAATGGGGTCGTGGGGAAGCCGGGGCACGCGCCAGGAATTGCGCGCGCTGGGAATTGCCTGCAGCAACCCTCGGGCAAAGGTGAGTGGGGAAAGGGCCTCTGTCCCTGAGTCATCCTGTTGCTATACCAAACAAAGCACAGGTTAGAGTATCCAAACGGATTGCTGCTCAAGTTTATTTACCCATTTTGACATTCAAACACCCTGTCTTCAGACAAACCTGCACTTTAAGCTTTCTTTTACTGTGTTGTCCATCACAGTGGGGTAAAAATCCAAACTCTTCTTCGTCATCTTCACTGCTTAACATTGCTGCGGAAAGGAGGAAAGCTACACCTGTTCCTATTCTGTCTGTAGCACTGGACCAAAAAACACCAGGAGCCCTGGATCACCGAAAAGCTTGGAGAACAGCTTGCTTCTCTGATGCTGTCTGAACTCACTCTGCAACTGGGTGCAGGGAAGATCACTAGATGATAGCATGACTAATCCTTTTAGTAGTAGAAATCATCCTCGTGATCTTGTGCATGTTCGGGAACAAGTTGAGGAACGCTGGGCAAAATCTAAAGCATCCTGGTAAAGCATCCAGGTTTAGCGAGATTATTGATCCATGTATCAAGCACTGGAGGCATACGGGGGACCCTCTCCAGTCAGGGATCAAACCTGAGATTTCATCTATGGCAAACCTGAGTTTATCCACTCAACTCTCAGGGGGATGCTATCTATGTCAGCGAGATGTTATGTAGTTGATTGAGATGAATTCCCGGAACCATGTACCTGCTTAAAATAACAATTTGCTGCTGCTATTAAGATATATGTAACCAGCCTGCTATATGTAACCCCTGCCATCTACGCATTCTTTCCTTTGCTTTATGGCTCCATGTGCTTGTAGACAATTGGGCTTCCCCTGCCCTCTTGTCCCATGGGAACAATGTTGCTTTAGTTATCTCACGGGGTAGGAAGCAAGGTGGCTGTCTCTTGCTATTTGCTGGCGACCTTGGGGCGCCTTTGCTCCAAAGGCTGTTTTTCACAAATTCTTCAGAAAATGGGAAGGGGTGGGGGGGCTCGCTCAGAGGATAAAGGGAATTGTGAATGCCAGCTTCATCAGAACTGGTTTTACCAGTGTGGTGCTTCGATGCCTTCTCAATAAACACTACTGATCAGCACATCAGAGTCTGTTTATTGGCTTTAAGGTCTGAGACCTAACACAACAATGGCTGCATACTGGACCCCGTCCAATACAAAAGTATACTTTGCATTAGATTTATCCGCACGATCAGGGACACTGCTTTTCACCTATTCCCAATCGTCAGGAAGGAGCCCAGCCTATGTGCATAATTAGCAAATCTGTCATTGAAAGCACTGCAGTCCGAAATCTGGACACTGAAAGAAATAGCAAAACAAACAGGATATCGTTCACAGATGGGAAACAAGCTGCAGTATCCTTTGAGAATACTTAGCAGATGTTTATTGACTGACTGGAATCAGTGTTCCATATAGATATGCACCAGGTTTTCAGGCTTAAAAGTCAAACGTAAATATCATGTTTTATTTTGTCGAAGGCTTTCACGGCCGGAATCACTTGGGTGCCGTGTGGTTTCCGGGCTGTATGGCCATGTTCTAGCAGCATTCTCTCCTGACGTTTCGCCTGCATCTGTGGCAGATGCAGGCGAAACGTCAGGAGAGAATGCTGCTAGAACACTGCCATAAAGCCCAGAAACCACACAGCACCCAAATGTTTTATTTTCTTCATAGGTACCTATATACACGTTGCAGTGTTTTTTTAAAAAAAATATGCAATTAGCACCTTAAAAGAGAGGAGGGAACCTCTCCCTCCCCCCCACCCCCTGGCCAGGAAATAAATAAAACCCCAAGAAAAACAAGATCCCAAGCAGTACAATTGTCCTCAGAATATTCCTATATAACAAAGGCAGAGAATGCTTCAAACCATCCCAGGAATGCAGTAAATAGAGCAACTGCCAGCACGGCCTTAAAGAGAAATGGCTGCTTGGATTGGCTGGTGGAGTCACATATTTCCCTGGTCCTAAAGGGTTTCAGGATCCGTTCACGTTGGGTCAGGATAGTTTTTCTGGCTCTGTCCCATTTTCCTGGTCCTTGCAGACGGTACTGATATGGTGTGCACGGCCCAAAGAAAACCGCCCTGGCCAGCTTAGGATCCGTGAGGAAAAGCCACCATATACTGAAATTCACAGGTATCTGAGCAGCTAGTTCATCCATATATTCAATATAATCCACTTGGATTGTGTGCCGTTGACTTCTCACATACCTTGCATAAAACAGAAACATAGGTATTGTGACTGATGCATGCTCAGAGTGAACTGGAGGATACAATAAAGTCACAAACAACTTTGTAAAATGCTGCCCGACATCTTCCACACAGGGATCTATCTGGACTGAAATCTACGGTATGTTCTGCGAAGAGTCCCCTTTTTCTGCTACTATCACATCATCACATGCTTCCCACGTGATGATTTCTTCTTCTAGCCTCACAGCAACTGGGACATCTATAATTCCCTTCTACAGAATGTAAACTGAGACTGGACAATGAAAACATACTTCATTGTGTTTTTACAGTTCAAACAGATAAGGGGAGCAGGGTTAGGTAGCCACTGGGATGCAGGCAAAGCATTCTACAATAAAGAAGATGCAGCAGCATACTTTGTTCTGTGGTGGACCAGGTGCTCGGGAGCAGCAGCAGCAGAAGGCCATTGCTTTCACATCCTGCATGTGAGCTCCCAAAGGTATCTGGTGGGCCACTGTGAGTAGCAGAGTGCTGGACTAGATGGACTCTGGTCTGATCCAGCAGGCTCTTTCTCATGTTCTTATGTTCTTAAGAATATACAATCTACTAACATCTTTATGTAAAATAAGGTATAATGAATGTCTCTGGCAGCTAATAATGCCAATGTTGCAGTTTCAGCAATGTATTTTAATTCATGGTTTAAATTGCGTATGTTTATATTTTGAAAGCCACCATGGGCACCATGGAAAAGTGGGATATAAATATTTTCAACAAATATTGTTTTACATGTAATATGCTTTGAGAGCATTCCCAGCAATGCCAGCTTTATTCTCAAATGTTGCATATTGCTTTTTAAAAAACAAGCTATTATTGCTTATTCTGAGTGCCAGGTCAACCAAGGGGAATAAGAAACAAAGCAGGGATATGGACAGGTTGACGGCTAAGCAGCCCTGATGCATCCCCACCCAACTCAATATGCCATTCATTTGGGGCAAAAGAGTCCTACCGTCTGGCCAATTCTTCCTCCTTGTAGCGAATGTCCTGCAACATTTCATTTGCTGAAGGCAGCTCACACAGTCCTGGAAACAGAAGTCAGCAGGTCACAATGAGATCAGGTCCCTCTTCTTTCGAACTACATGGTGGAAAGTTCTGTCAAGCCGCAGCGAATTCATGGCAACACCGAAGAGGTTTTCAAGACAAGACGCACTCAGAGGTGATGTTGCCTGCCTCTGTGCAGCAACCCTGGACTTCCCATGGTCTCTCATCCAAGGACTAGCCAGAGTTGACTCTGCTTAGCTTCCTCTACCTGATAAAATCAGGTTAGCCTGGGCCAGCCTAACAAATATATTTACAGCCCAATCTAGACTCTGGAGTGGCCAGGGAGGGTGCTGCTGCCATGCCATTCCAGGTGGTGTGAGGAGACAGTGAAAAGCTGAAAAAACAGAGCTGTCTGAAAGGCAGTTCAACGGAGTTACGCTACTCAAAGGGATGGTGTAAGTCCATCAACCATCCCGCTGGCGTTCCCGGGGTCAAAGCCCAGTGGAAGTTGACTAGCATGTTCAGCCTCCAGAAAAGCCCCCAGAACGCCCTCAGCTGCATCAGCCTCCACATTAAGCCAGTGTAGCTGTGGAAGCAGCAGCCACAAGAGGGTTGGGCCTCCCTGTTTGCCTTCCCGGCCAGCATAAGTACCACTCAGTGGTGGGATCCAAAAATTTTAGTAACAGGTTCCCATGGTGGTGGGTTTCAAACAGTGGCATAGCGCCAATGGGGCTGGGCGGGGCACAACGGGGCGTGGGCGGGCATTCCGGGGGCGGGGCATTGCTAGGCGGGGCTGTGGCAAGGACGCAGCTGCTGTGCCAGTCCTTGGGCTGGAAACGAATGCACACAGGCGCAGGCTGTCACGCACACCGGTGCACCTCCTGCTAGACTGCTTCAAGTTCTGCACACTACTGCTGAGGAGCGCAGGAGAGGCGTAACTAAGACAAAAATCAAGTGGCAAAATCACCAGTTAGTAACCCCCTCTCGGCACACACAAATAATTAGTAACCTACTCTCGGGAACCTGTGAGAACCTGCTGGATCCCACCTCTGGTACCACTTAATGCCACTTAATGCCAGCACAAACCCACACCACTGCCTGTGGCCTTTCCACACACACATACCCACACACTGTTGGATTTGACAGCCTTGCATGCAGCAGGCATGGAATTCTGGGAGAGCTTAGCGAACATTCTAAAGGTGACAGTTGGAGGCTGTAGCTCTCTGACTGAGGAAAGATGTTGTTCATTTTTATGTTAACTAAAGCTATGTAACTGAAAGTTTAATACTGTAAACTATACTGGTTTTTGGTAACCAAACTGTAACCAAACGATGAACTGTAAATGTATCAACATATAATTGGATGGATGGATGGATGGATGGATGGATGGATGGATGGATGGATGGATGGATGGATGGATGGATGGATGGATGGATGGATGGATGGATGGATGGATGGATGGATGGATGGATGGATGGATGGATGGATGGATGGATGGATGGATGGATGGATGGATGGATGGATGGATGGATGGATGGATGGATGGATGGATGGATGTTCTTTTGTTTGTGATTTCTGAGGTAAAAAGGCTGGTCTTTACCAAGATGACTGTTCTTATATAAAGTGGCACACAAGCTACATTCTACTCATTATTCTGCTGCCTTACAGGATTATATATACATAAATATACCTGTTAACCTTCACACACACTCCGAAATGGGCTGCCCATATGATACACAGGAGTAACATCAACACACTGATGACATCCCATTCCAAAGTTTGATTTGATTTTTAGGCTGCTCTTCCCCAGTGGGCTCAGGGAGGTTTACAATAAAACATCATTAAAACAATAATACAGTACAATGTCCAGTGTCATATATTTCCTCTGGGGAAGAAAACATTTCTAATAAAATACTGATCCCACCCCCCAAACCTATAACTCAAGCATTCAGAAGGGGATTATCTCACTCAATGGCCTTAAATTATTGTGAAATTTCTTAGTACTGTAGGCGCAAAAGTAGTAGAAAGTCAGAGCAAGTAGTAGAAAGTCAGAGCAAGTGGAAGAAAGTCAGAAAGAGACAGATAAAAGGGTTTTGGATTTAACAAAAAGATTATTTCCTCTTTCCCTCCATTATTTTCCTTTAATGGAGAGATGGCAACCATAATGCAGCTGACTTGACCAAAGAAAACATGCAGGCCTTAAACCTATTCTTTTCTATTGCTAGCTTAGCACAATAACTCCAAAAATGCCCCTTTGTTCATAATTATGCAAAATGTGCAAACTAAACTGTTTTTGAGATCCTGCTGTACCCAAAAAACACCTTAAAAAGTTGCTCTCTTTTCTGAGACAATAGAAAGGCCTATGGGAAAGCTTAGGCTCTTTGTCTGAGAAATAGGACAACTAGAAACATTAATGATAAGAGAAAACAAGGGTTCTTGGTTCACATAACGTCAAAAAGTGTAATGCTGACATCTTCCAATGGGGATTCTGGACAACCCCAAAGGGCGGTGGGAATAGGGAAAATCTCCACCTTTTGTATGATTGATTGATGATGTTGGCATTTTGGGGCGTATTCTTTGCTGCCATTTTAAGGTAGCTTGTCATTAATACTATAAAAGTAAGAACACATCGCCATTTTAAGTGTGGCTCCCCTGACTTCTTGTCTTTGCCCACAGTTGGCCGAATAAAATCTCTACTTTTATTCTGTATCGGCTTGAGCTTCTTTGAGCTTCTTTATTTTAATTCGTAACTCCGTTGTTACAGTGATAGATTCAAGCCAGGAATACTGTAGTTGCCTAGCTATGGCTACTGAGGGAATTGGTTGCTTAAAGTTACAGGTGCTCAATTTTTGTTTGGGTTTTTTTAACACCCCCCAGATGTATTTACCTTTAAACACGCGTGTAACCCAGCGGGCCTGCATTTCTGCAATTGGCATAATTGCCCCCAGAGGCTGGACAAGGCCAATGATAGCCAGGGTCGGCTTCTCCAAGAGTGGTGGAAACATATATTTATACAGGGAGACCTCGTTATTCACAACTTTGACGCAGTCGTCCAGGAAAGGAAATGAGAAATTGTATCCCGTGGCAAAGATAACACAATCAATATTGTCCTCCTTGCTGCCGTTGTCAAAGAGGACCGATGTTTCGGCAAACGCCTTCACATTTGGTTTCACCACCACTCGGCCAGAAATGATCCTGTTTGGGAGTTCATCGTTGATGGTTGGATGCTGGCTGTCAAGACTGTAAAATTGGAGGGAAAAAGATGTACTAACACAGAAATTATAATCCATTGGGTGATGGTGTTGCACTGGGGCAGAAGGAACCAGCAGAATTAAACCCTTAGGAATGTTCATGTTCCAATTTGGACTGGTATTTAATGACTTTATCAGCAGTGCCCTTCTCTGCACTTTTTCTATCTCCTCAACATCCTTTTTGAGATGTGGCGACCAGAACTGAACACAGTACTCCAAGTGCGGTCGCACCACGGCTTTATATAAGGGCATGACAATCTGATCTGAGATTGCAAATGCCTTAACAGTCCAGGTGCTCGGGAGCAACAGCCGCAGAAGGCCATTGCTTTCACATCCTGCATGTGAGCTCCCAAGGGCACCTGGTGGGCCACTGCGAGTAGCAGAGAGCTGGACTAGATGGACTCTGGTCTGATCCAGCTGGCTTGTTCTTAGGTTCTTATGTTTCTTAGTGGAGCAAAAAAGTCCTAAACAACAATCTGTTTACCTAAGATTAATTTTAAAAATAAGGTTAAACTCCCTGGAGATGTAAATTCTGCTTTTTCCCCCTCCCTCCATGCTCTAACCATGCAAATACAGAGATATTTCTTTCATTTCAGAGACCTAAAAGAGTTCCCAGGTGTGTGTATGAAACAGAAGCATAAATATATGACAGAAAAAGGCAAGTCTGACACACAGCCACAGATATCTACAGAAGCCAGCCTGGAAAGCCAATCCCGGGAGAATAAACTTTTTCTGTGTTGCCTGCTGCACTTCACGTGTCGTCTGTGGCTCACACAAAACTTCCCAACATTCCCATTTAATTTCTTATGCTGACCCGCTATATATCAAAACCATGATGGGGAAAATCGCAATGTGGAAGGGATAACTGTAATGTTAGTGTGTTAAATTGACAAACCTATATCTATAAACGCGAAATACCACTGACTGACTCACTGACTCATCAAAAGAACTCAAAAACCATCGAACCTACAAAGTTGAAATTTGACACACCACTTCATTATGTGGTTTAGGTGCTCACTAAAGGATGAAGTACGGGGAGTAAAAATGATTCGTTTCACAGGAGATTTTAATGAAGGGCACTTTGACGCTCTACTTCCATGTGTCGAATCGACAAGTCTTATGCCTAATAAAGGTCATTGATTGACTGATTGAATTAAATTCACATCCACAAGTTCTGATAATGCCCACCAAACAACAAGCACAATTGAGCCAATGGTGGCCCAACTGGATTCTACCACCGACCTCCTCACCGCATATGAACCTGTTCCTTCTGTTGAAACAGCTAAAGGGAGGAGAGGGATTAAATGCAGAAAGCGATTTACAGATTCAGTTAGAAAAAGACAACTACAGGAAGCTGCTGCAAAATATGTGAAAAACAACCCAGATGTTCATAAAGAGGCTGTGAAAAAGTATGCTGAATGTCACCCCGAAGTTCACAGACAGGCTGTGATGAGGTATGCTGAATGTCACCCCGAAGTTCACAGACAGGCTGTGAAAAAATATTCCTCTAACAACCCCCATGTTAACCAGACCGCTACAGCCAAATACAATTTAAAAAAATTACAAATCAAATTATCACCTTGGACTAAAAAACATTTGTCGGGTTTTGAATATGGATCTCACATTGATTACTGTGGAGACAAGGTGATTGATCTCGGACTTCGATCGCCCTGTGCTTGGTGTCATGCTCTGAAGTGGCGGGATGAGCCCCCAGGAACGTGCTGCAGCAGCGGTAAAGTTCAAAAGAACAGCCAATTTAGCGATTTTTGAAAACCCTGGGATAAGGGAAATCTCACAGGGCAGGCCTGATTTAGGGCCGGAAGCCATGCGGAATTCATGGGCAGACCGTGATATTTTACCTCCCCATCCTAGGATATATGGTCCATGCAGAAAACACCTTTGATGCTAACTCTCATCAAAATTATTGCTGTCTCTCCGATTCAGAGCAGAATAGAGTATAAGAATGCAGTGGGGAAAAAATACTCAAATGACCATTCCAGCCAAGGCCGTTCTTTCCCTCCCTGTTTCTGTAGCTAGAATGTAATAATTCTAATTTAGAATCGTACCTGTGTTGAGGCTGGAGTCCGTACATGGCATGGTTGAACCTTCTGTTTACCTTTAGCCGTACTAGAGAGTGCAACACCCTACGAACAGCATTGTACTTGATGACGGAGTTGACAACACGACTATTATAAAAAGTATCTTGGGGCTCCCCTCCATCTCCAACGCGATTCATTATCCATGCTCCTCGCCTAGTGCTAAGGAAAACCTGCGCGAAGGAGAGAGGAAAGAGTTGAAATGAAACGGAAAGTAACTTCGACTGTGTGGTAAAATCAGCCTGTTGTAGCCCATTACTCAGCTACTGCTTGTTTGTCTAGGTGGCACAGGTAGGGTACTTTATTGATAGACCATGCCAGGCAACCAGTGAGAAATGGGGGAGACAGGAACTTATTGGGGGGGGGCACTATTATTGTCCCCTCATGATGATGCAACTTCCGGTGTGACCCAGAAGCAATGGTATCACACCAGGGCGAGCTATAACATTCAACCTATAGAGGTTTTGTCCAAGTGCTAGAGTGTCGCCCATGTGCAATCAGAGGCGGAGCTTCAGTGGGGATAAATGCCCCAGGCGACCGCCGTCCAGTCACGGGGGGGGGGTGTAAAATTGCCCCCCACACCCCTACTCCTTCCCCCCTCAGCCCTGCCTGGCTTCTTCAGCCAGGCCAAGGGGCACCCTGCAGCAGCCCCACCAGGCTGCTCCTTCAGCTGGAGGAGTCTCCTCAGGGCACCCCTCAGCCTGGCTGAAGGAGCAGCCTGGCAAGGCCAGGCCGGGCCAGGCCAAGGGGTGCCCTGCAGAGGCTCCTCCGGCTGAAGGAGCAGCCTGGCGGGGCTGCTGTAGGGCACCCCCTTGGCCCAGCCCCAACCCCACCAGGCTGCTTCTTCAGTCAGCAGAGGCTCCACCGGCTGAAGGAACAGCCTAGCCCCGCCCGGCTGCCCAGGACCGCCACTGCTGGCTAAGGTAAGGGGGGTGCAGGGGGAGAGACACACCTGTAGCAGGTGTTGCCCCGGGTGCCATTTCCCCTCGCTACGCCTCTGGGTGCAATGCTATCCCTTTCTGGTCATGCTTGTCATTGTGTGGGTATAATAAGCATGTTCCTGTTTGACCCCTGAGTTTCTGCCCACCAACTGGGTCAGCATCGGTGGGCAACAGCTGCAATCAAATAAGCAAGCAAATGGGAACCTGAACCCGAAAAATGCCAATTAAAAAGACTGCCCACCCCTGGGTGTGTTCTACAAAGCCTTCCCTTACTATGTAAATATCTCTTGCCCCTTGGAAATATAACATTTAATGAGCTTGTGCAGAGAGATCTGCCTTTTCTCCTTTTCTCATATCCCTCACTGTTCAGGTGAGAAGAAATCCCAAATGTGCAGTGGCAGATAGCATAGACACTGGAGATGTCGCCTTGTTGCAACACATGGGGCAGAACACCTAGACGCAGAGCCACGACAGCCAAAATAGCTTTCTTGTTGAGAACTTAGTTGGACTTACCTGGCTGGCCATTAGACTGATCTCCACAGCAATATCCACCCCCGAATTCCCTATGCCAATCACAATAACCCTTTTTCCTGTGAATTCATTGGGTTCCTTATAATCTCGACTGTGGAGGTAGCGTCCCTTGAATTTTTCTATGCCTGCAATGGAAAGGTCAGAGAAGTTGACAAAGGTTTGAACACATGCCGAACCTTGTGGGCTTTCTCTGGAATGGCCTACCACTGGTGGGCTACTAGAGTGGGTCTGGTGGGGGCCTTTCTTGGCTACATTTTAGGAAGATATGCAAGACCATTTGAGAAGGTGTTTGGAAGAGAATGAGTTGCTTGCTTACTTACTTACTTACTTACTTACTTACTTACTTACTTACTTACTTACTTACTTACTTACTTACTTACTTACTTACTTACTTACTTATTCGATTTGTAGGCCGCCTCATCCCCGAAGGGCTCGAGGCAGCTCACAATATGGCTGTTCACAATGACAGCAAATAAATATAAAAATATAACTAACCCAATTAAAATCTAATAGCAGCAATTACTTTGAATGAATAGAAATTAAAATAACAAAAGTTGTTTAAAACAGGCACCCAATCCAAAGGCCAGAGAGGGAGGGGAGAAAGGCAGGGCGAACAAAATCTTATGATAGAAGGTAGCAATTCTGGTGAATCACCGGTTTGGGGTTGCACAAACATCCCCAAATCCTTCCAAATTAGTTAGTGGCTTCACAGCAGCTTTATTGCGACTGTACTATTTAATTTCTCTCTTTCTCACAATACTAGTCTATTTCTCTCTTTCTCACAACACTAGAACCAGGGGGCATTCACTGAAAATGCTGGGGGGAAGAATAAGGACTAGTAAAAGGAAACATTTTTTCATGCAATGTGCGATTGGTGTTTGGAATGTGCTGCCACAGGAGGTGGTGATGGCCACTAACCTGGATAGCTTTAAAAAGAGCTTAGACAGATTTATGGAGGAGAAGTCAATCTATGGCTACCAATCTTGATCCTCCTTGATCTCAGATTGCAAATGCCTTAGCAGACCAGGTGCTCAGGAGCAGCAGTAGTAGAAGGCCATTGCTTTCACATCCTGCATGTGAGCTCCCAAAGGCACCTGGTGGGCCACTGCGAGTAGCAGAATGCTGGACTAGATGGACTCTGGTCTGATCCAGCAGGCTAGTTCTTATGTTCTTATGTCCATGAACATCTAGAGCACCATAGGTTGGCCACTCCTGGTACAATCGCAACCTGCTCACACTACTTGTAGGAATGATCAGTTCTATTCAAAGTGCAGTCTTGCACATATTCCAGAGGCAGCAAAAAGTACCTGGGAAAGAGCTCAGCGGTAGGTGAGCATTAGTATGATGGCCGGTGCAAACCATGACCCCATCAAAAACAGATGACTCCTGTTTCCCATTGGTCTCTGTGACAACATTCCACTGGCCCGTTTGAGTGAAGTCTGAGCACTTCCTGACGTAACATACTTTAGTCTGGAAGTAACAAGGAAGAAAACAGGCACTTGAAGGGTTTCCACTCCACATGCTCCACATGCATAATTGTCACCCCAATTGGGAAATCGGAACTCAACAAACAACCTACATATATTCTGAGAAGTCACCTTGCCTTGGAACAGAACAAGGCTTGGTAGAACTTCCACAGTCTAGTTGCTTCGGCTCGCTGCGAGCCTTGCTCTTACCCTGAAGCGGATGTACTTCAGAAGGTCAAAATGCTTGGCATACAACTGGAAGTAGCTCATGATCTTGGAGTTGTGCATGTAGTTGGGGTAGTCATCTGGGATGGGAAAGTCACTGTAGCACATCATCTCTTTGGATGTGTTGATGATCACAGACTTGTAAATGCTAGCCCGGCCTTCCTCAGGTTTCTCCTACAGAAAACAGAATGGCATGGATAGCAACTTCAATACCAAGAAAAAGGATGACAGGAGCATCTACCTCATGGAGAAGACAGAGAAGTTTTATTTCAATTTCACCATTATAATTTTTCTGAAAGATCCTGGGCATTATAATTTGGGAGGGTACTGAGAATTCTTTATTAATGAACCCTATTGCCTTCACAAAAAATACGATTCTCGCAGTTTAGGGAAGGAAGGAATAAGTCTCATGTACGTATGTGCAGTCAAGTTGCAGAAGCCCCAGAAATGGACTTTCAAGGCAAGCAAGAAGCAGACATGGCTTGTCATTGCTTTCCTCTGCAGAATCTTCCCTGGTGGTCTCTTTTCCAAGTACTGACCCTGCTTAGCTTCCAAAATCTGATGAGATCAAGTTATTCCATGTCTCCTTCCCTCCAAATAACTCTTAGAGGTGTCTAACTATATATCCTAAGATCTGTAAACCATGACAATCAATGTCACTTAAAGATCACGGACAAATACGTCCCAGAGAACAGACTGAACATAAAATGCATTCGGTGTTATTAATTTTATCTTATTTTTTCGGCCTGCCCTCCCAAGAGGTCCACATGATAACTCTTTTTTTGGTTGGTTGTGGTGGGTTTTCCGTACCAGACCACGGCCACACAGCCCGGAAAACCCATCACAACCAGTTGAATCTGACCATGAAAGCCTTCGACAATACATTTGTTTGCTTGCTTGCTTTGGGAGGATCTGAAGGTGAGCTTGTTGTAGGTTTCTTCACCCCATGTGCACCCAAGGGAAAGAGTGTGCAGGGGGAACGGTTGTGGGCTGGAAAGAGACCAACACTAGCCAGGGGTTTGGGGTGAGGAAAAATCCTTTACAAGTTTCTGTACCCCATGACTATTGAATCTCCATTTTATTGCTTCTCCTCATGGGACAGTAAATCTGGATCCAGGAAGCTATATAAGTCTGGGGCATGGCAGCGAGCACAGGCTGTACCCATTTCCTTCTCCTGTACCGCTGATGGCCCCTCCCACTCCATGTACTTCAAAGATGTTTGAGAACTGGAGGCATTTTGTTCACATATCCATAAATCATTCATTAAAAAGCAGCACTGAGGCTATCTGGTAATAACAGCTCGACTTCATTTGAAAGGTTGTATCCCCAAGAGAGTTCATATACCAACTCTTTTCCAATGGTATCCTGGCTAGTTGATTCATGCCTATTATCTTTCTAGGGAAAATGGAGCAGGCATGGGATTTGACGGGACGGAAAACTCAGATTTTTGCCCCAGGTTCTATTTTCCCTAGATACACCTCTGGTTCTACATCAAGCTGTTTCCTGATTCAGCCATATGATATTCCATTAATTTGGATGTGTGAAGCTCCTAGCTGTTTCCTGATACAATCATATGCTATTTTATTAATTTGGATGTGCAAAGCTTCTCACACCTAAAAGCACCGTTTTGATTCGAAGGCTCCAGACTATTTTCCTTTCGAGTGACTTCCCCTTTAAGAAACACGCTGATGGACATACAGGTATCCAGCATTGAATGAGGATTTTTGCATCACTATTCTACGATTAGTGGCCATTAAGACTGCCTGTCAAAATCACGCAAGCCTTCTTTATAGCTTTGAGTCACTTTACAGCTTTTGAGCCACCTGCTTTCGTAGCTTTCAGAGATTTATAGTTTGGATTTATACCATGCCATGTGATATTGTACTGTTAAGTATTTAGTTCGTTTGGGCTGTATATGTTGCACCCAGTCTTTGATCTGTCACATGTTGGCATCCTTCGGCAGACTGGGGCACCTCAAGGTCATTTGAGGTGAGCTGTTCATGTTCATAAGACAGATCTTCAAATGTACCTGGATGCTGTTACTTTACGGGTTTTCCCCAGAAGGGCAAATACCAGTTTCCTGGAGTTGTTTCAGGTTGAGAAAAAACAATATGGGGCAGAGAGATTTAGGCTGATTCAGCACAGCACAGGTGTACAACACTATATGGCTCCTCCCACACATGCAGGATAATGCACTTTCAATCCACTTTCAATCCACTTTGCAGCTGGATGTTACTGCACGGGATAGCAAGATTCACTTGCAAACGATTGTGAATGTGGATTGAAAGTGCATTATTCTGCACATGCGGAAGGGGCCTATAACCCTTCGGGGGGGGGCACTTTTCACAGATCCCACTCACCACCAAACAAGCCTGCCCCCAATTTTAAAAATATCACTAAACCTGCAATCCTTTTGAAAAATCCAGTTCCCACGCAAACGGAGCCGTTCCCACGCAAAGTGGCCCGTTATTTCTCTCCCTTCTAATATACCATCCACCATCAGGGAGAACCCACCTGCCATTGTCCTGCAGTTCTTTTCTTTTAAAAAAATTTGTGTCTTGCATATGCACAGCTACGCAGGTGCAACCAATTGTATTGTGGGATAATCAGCATGGCATTTCTGCATGTCTGCATAGCTACACATGTGTTGCCAGAAATTAAAAAGAGACACGTCTCTCTGTGAAGGCACGAAAGCAACCCAGATTGTTTCCATGGGCTCCAATTACTGCCTGCACGGAATGCCTGTGAACAGGTAAACAGGAAAACAGGTTCCTTTAACATGACTGCAACCCGATATACATTTGCTGTGCAGAATCGACCTTCAGCCAGGTTGGTGATTTGGATTGGCCAAATCAACTATTTGGTCTGAATCGCCTCCAATTCGAGCAGATTCGGACCGAGCTAGGTCCAAATTAATGGCATCTGATTTGGAGCTAACCGAATCAATGGCGTTCGAATCGGCACCATTACTGAATCAGGCCTCAAGCGGTCCAACTCGGTTTTTTTAAGCTTTCTGACAAAAAAAACCCCTTCCCTCCCGAGTCCCTAGCAAAAACCTTCTCTCCCTCTGCCCCAAGTGTGCCCCTTGCTTGAAGTGTGTTGCAGAATGGCTTCATTTTAAGAGGTGGAGGTTCTGTAGGGTTTTCCAGGCTGTGTGGCCGTGGTCTGGAAGATCTTGTTCTTAACAAGTTCTTAAGTTGCCTGCATCTGTGGCTGGCATCTTCAGAGGTATATCACAGAGAGAAATCTATTACACAGTGTCCAGTGACTGAGCAGGCTTCATGTGTAGGAGTGGTGGTGAAACACACTAAGCCTCTTCAAGTTCTATGGTGGGAAGACTAGAGAGCTGGGAGATTCTGTGCTCTGAAGTGGCTCCATTGCAGCCAATGAGAAATTTCTGTAGGAGGGCTGTGGGGTGCGCATTTCTCAAGGTAAAGCCACAAAACTTTCAGGATATCTTCAGGAGAGTCTCTTGATGACTCCATCCAGGGTTGGTAAACTTTGCTTCTGGGAGTTGAATATTATGGGCCCCCAAAATGGTAGGACCCATCTCCCACCACCCCCTAAAACACAGTTTACCAAACCTGGCTGGTGTCATCAAGAGACTCTCCTGAAGATGCTCTGAAAGTTTTGTGACTCCCCCAGAAATCTCCCATTGGCTGCAATGGAGTGAAGTCACTGCAGAGCACAGAATCTGGGGAAATTTCTTGGGTTGCCTGCCAGGGGAGCTTTTTTTTTTTTTGAGATAGTGGCACCAAAATTTTGGGGTATCATCTGGAGACTGTCCTTATGATACTCCCCAGGTTTGGTGAAGTTTGGTACAGAGGGTCCAAAGTTATGGACCCTCAAAGGTGTAGCCCCCATCTCCTGTTAGCTCCCGTTGGAAACAATAGGGGATGGGGCCACCCCCTTTGGGGATCAATAACTAACCTTCACCACACTTGGGGATAATCATCAGGACAGTCTTCGGATGATATCCTGAAAGTTTGGTGTCGCTAGCTTTAAAATTGCGTCTCCTGCAGGCCAAAACGTGTAAAAACACAAAAAAAAATAAAAAATTAAATTGGCCTGAATCTTTTGTATTTACCCGAATTTTCGGGCATATCCGAATCGGCTATGAGTCGGATTCGGGCATACAGATCATTTTATGCCCCCAAAAAATCCAAATCCAAAATTTACTGAATTTTTTGGGTATTGACCAACCCTCTCCCTTAAGTAGCGCTGATCCGAATCAGGCCCCCATGTGCCTAAGTAACAGGGTGCTTCAAACTCCCAGCTACCCATCTTGTTTGACAAGACCCACAGCAGACTTGAAAATTGTGCAACATGTAGTTAAGCCCTCAGCTGCTTTAAAATATTCCCTGGGCTGCAGGTTATCATCAGCATACAATTTAACTAGATTCCCTTTTATGCACACAAATTAGATTTCTACAGTGCTGACACCAAAGTCCCAAATCTGTTCTGCTTTAGGCTTTTCTGAGAAGTAACAAAGACTTTAATTACCACCAGGGCTGTAACTTGCAGAATAAGGATGAGGGAGAACGTATCAGTAGCCCCATCTGTGATCTCCTGATCGTGCCGAAAGGTGGGTCCTTGCAGGTAACAGAACGGGGCACTGCCCCCAGATCCTGACCCCCATTTTGTCTTCAGTTTCCTTTGCACATATCCTTTTTTTAAAAAAAAAAATCCCCCTCCTCACTTTTTCACAAGACTGGTTTGTTTCTTTTTAAGCGTCCAAATCCTCAATTTTCAGCTAGTGAAATGTCAGTCAGCAAAAGAAGGATTTCCGGGAAGTGAATAAAGATTCCAGCTTCCAGGTGAGACCTGGAATTACAGCTCATCCCCAGACCATAGAGATCAGTTGTCCTGGAGAAAATGGGTACTTCGGAGGGTGGACTCTATGGTACTGTACCCCGCTGAGGATCCTGTTCTCCCCAGACTTAACCCCCAAACCTGCAGGAGTTTCTCAACATGAATCTGGCAGCCATAGAGAAGAGGAAGACATACAAAGGGTGGCCTGTAAGAGAGTACCATAAGCATGGTTTTGAGGCAACCTGTACTTCTATTAGAACCACAGCAGCTAGTACATACATGACTATTCAGTACGGTGAGCGTCATTTTTCTAGGCCTGGTACACGCTCCCAGGATCTACCGCAAGGCATTTCGACATGCAAAATCGGTCCGATTTTGCATTTCTGAAAAGACATATGAGAAGAAGAGAAGAGTCTGAATTTATACACCACCTTTCTGTCCTGTAAGAATACACACGATGGCTTACAAACTCCTTTCCCTTCCTCTCCCCTCAAGAGACACCTTGTGAGGTAGGTGGGGCTGAGAGAGTTCTGAGACGACTGTGACTAGCCCAAGGTCACCCAGCAGGCTTCGTGTGGAGGAGCAGGGAAACAAATCCAGTTCACCAGATAAGAGTCTACCACTGATGTGGAGAATCAAACCTGGTTCTCCAGGTTAGAGTCCACTCACTCTTAACCACTACACCACGCTGGCTGTCATAAACACAGCAATATAAAAATGGCATTAAAAAAAGTTCGCTGTTCTATGGTCTCAGATCCTTATGGTTCTAAGGAGAAATCTAGCAAACCAAACTGGTCGTGTGCAGATTCTGGTTAGACAAAATAAAGGATATTCATTTTTCAGTGAGGAGTCTTCTCAGTTTATGAAAGGAAGAACTGATAAAGAACTGGAGTACATTAACACAGAGAACACAGTCAAAGAAACTATGGGAAACGGAATCAATACAATTGTTATTTGCAAGGACAAAGTCTTTCTTGATCAGGGATCTTCTGGAATCTTCCTGAGAAGACAATTTTTGGAAGCACGTTAAATCTAGCCAGCATAAACCCACATCACAGCTGCAGAGAAGTTGTGATAAAAATTTAGTGCTGAACAAGATTTCTTGGCTGCAGAGCAGAGATTTTGTATTTCTACATCTAGGACAGTGACGTAGGTATAGATTTTTATGGGGGGGGGTTCGGGGACAAGGCCATGGCACCACCTGCTCCTGGGAGCGTGGCCACACCACCCCAAGCCTCGCCCCCGGCCTCAGTGCTTATAAAAGCAGCTCTCCCCTGCCCCCCCACCCTGCCCCCCCTACCGGCTGAGCTGGCAGCTGGCAATCCCTTCTGCCCTCCCCTCTGGGTAGAGGCATAGCTAGGGAAAATGGAGCCCAGTGCAAAATCTGAGGTTTGCGGGGGCCCCCCATGGGTGGCCGCTGTGATGCTGGAATGTTGAACCTGAGGAAAAAAAACCCTTACCCATGTCCTAGGAGTCTGTGTTTTAATGTCTCAAAGGTTGTGACTCTGGTAACATTAAAAGGGAATCTTAAAAATACCAGTTGTGTTTATCTTTGGTTTCAACAAATGCAGCCAGCTTAATAGAGGAATTCTCATAAAGTATAAGGATCACATAGCTAGCAGGGTCAGATCTGAAATGAAGACATAATCGGAACTTAAAAGTTGCTAGCCAAGTTCTGGTTTCTAGCAGTCTTTGGTTGGTCTCAAGGCTTAAGGCTGCCTAGCACACATAATTAGGTACTCCTAAAATCCACTGAAGAAATAGTGCCTGGATTCATTTTACACTATAATTAAATGAATTAATCCATATGGAAAGGGCACAGAGAAGTTGAGAAACCACATTTGCATTAGTGAGGCTCTACAGATGTATAACTTAACTCTTGGGAATAACTCATTCCAAAAGCAACCTGAAGACTGTGGTAGCTCTCTCAGGAACCATTTAAACCATCTTGTTATGATTCTGAAAGCTACACCTGGACAATTTGTTTATCGCTCTATCTCTCTATCTATCATCTATCTATCGGCAATATCATTACAGCAATGTACAGATTCTTCCAGCCGGATATTTTCAACTGACAAGTTAATTTTATCATTTGATTGCCTCAAAGAAAGGTCTCTGTTCCAGAGGTACTGGGAAAATGTAACATGTAGTTAAAACCTTCTGAGCAGAGCATGAAGGAAATAATATATCCCTGGGATCTATTTATTTAATATGCTGCCCTTTCCCCACAGGACTCAGGGCAGGTTACAACATAAAAACTAACAATCAATTAAACTTTAAAATGCAACATTGATAGCGGAGTCAGAAATGATTTATTCCATTTCTGATCTTGCTTTTAAATAAAGATGGAACTATGTTTTATTTCTGTATAAGTTAGGTAAGAACAAATTGTATTAGGTAGAAAGTAGGAATTGTAGCTATATTTTGTATCTGTGTCTCCATGGAACCTCCTTGGCCCAAGGCAGGAATCCACCCCTGCTCCACCTGGGCATGTCTCTTTCATTTGTAAAAACCCTGAATGGACGTTGACAAAAGGGACCCCGGAAGAAGCGCCTCCAGCCGCCTTAATCCCACTAGCAGGCAGATAAGGGTGCCATTGTCGTTAGGTTTCGTTTCCTGACCCCGAAGCACCCAAAGGACTCTTTTGTGTTTTTCCCGCCTGTGCCTACTTCATCGCCTCGCCCTACTTCGGCCGTGAAATTCAAGAAGGGACTGCCTACCGGACTCTAATAGGTTCCTATGTATTTGTAGATGTATGATTGGTTGCTATGTATTTTGTGAATGAATGGTTGTAGGCTGTCCTGCATTCCCCCGGACTCCCGGGCAGGAGAAAGTATATAAAGGTTGTCGTAAAGCTGCTAGGCAGCGCAGTTGCCGTGGTGTGGAGGTGCTGACATGTAGGTCAGCATCTCAATAAACTCTTTTATTATTTCACTATACTCGCTGTGTTGGGTCCCGTTTCTGTTCCTCTGCACTGCCAAGAGCTGGTTGGTCTGGTACTATTAAAAGTTACCCAGGCAGCGCGGTAACAACATCCTATAAAAACAATTAAAATTCAATACAGTACTGAGGACCCACACTAATAGATTAAAACTGATGGCACTAAATGAACCTTTCCACCTTGCGTCAAAGTCAGCCGGATATCTCTCGTGCCGGGGATTGTCAGGAGGTTCCCCCGTGATAAATGGAGGGGCTGCGAAGGGCAATATAGGGAGATGTGGTCTTGAAGATATGCAGAACCAATACCGCTAAGGGCCTTAAAGGTTAGCAGCAATACTTTGAAAATGACCCTGAACGTGACCAAAAGAGATGATCTATAACATTCAATGCGGCTGGCTAGCTGGAAAAGGCATGGTGGAACAGCCACGTCATGCAGGCCCTGCAGAATTGCCATAACTCCTGCGGGGACCTAACATCGCTTGGCGGCTTGCTCCACCAGGGCCATAAAAGCGCTGGTTCTCGTCAGTCAGCCAGATATCTCTTGGGCCAGGGATCGTTAGGAGGTTCCCCTGTGACAAACAGAGGGACCTTGAAGGGCAATATGGGGAGATGTGCTCTTGAAGATATGCAGGTTCAATACTGCTTAAGGCCTTAAAGGTTAGCACCAATACTTTGAAAATGAACTGGATATGGACCAGATCGAACTAGTGTTCAGAGGTATTTGGCCTTGGAACTCCATGAGCTATCAGAGCAGATAATTGGTCTGTTAACAGAATGGAGATGTAAGAAGTTTAGGGGAAGATACGGCAACAGGGCTTTCCACAGTGGGTAAGAATTAAGACAACTACCACTCTGGGCCACTACTCATAAGTCAACTGGACCCAATTCCCTCAAATCAGTGTCCTTGTCAATTCAATGGGGCCAATGGAGCCATTCCAAGATTTTCTGCACCAAATAAGTATTTAGGATGCAGTTTGCCAACTCAAGAGGTGGGTCTGTCCAATTTTCCACAAGTATAAATTACAGCAAGGAAATTATATGCTGAAATTCACTATTCATAGTTATGTACACTGTGGCTTCCCAGCCAATAATGCCTCCTCCAGCTGTTTGGTCAACTCAGAATATTTTTCATTTTCACCCTCCAGTTGCAAAAGCAAAGCCTCTGGGCTTTGGGACAAAGAAAATAAATTAGGAAGTCAAAAAAGTAATGTGTTTACTTGCTCGGGGTGGTGTGTACCTGACTGGGGAAGGGAATGGCAAACCACCCCATAAACATAGTGTGCCTAAAATGGCAAACCACCCCATAAACATAGTCTCACATGATCCCATGGCTCAGTAACATACCTTGACCTTTTTTGCTTACTCCTTCTTGGAAATAAGCTTGGCAACAATTTAGTTGGGTAAGCTTTACATTCTTAAGTGTAAGGATATGTTACTGGCAACCAATATCAAATTAATGTGCAGGAGGGGGAGAAAAGCTGCTCTCCACAGGCCTTGGGAATTGTCCGATCAGACCATTGTGCCAACTATTTGTACATTTTGTACAATCCCAAACAACGCAGAGCGCACACTTTAGCTCATTTTAACGCCCTGCCTAACGCTATGACTCTTGGCAGGTATAACAACACTCCATATGAGAACAGGTTATGCCAATGTAATATGGCCGTTGTTGAGACTGTTCAACATGTACTATTGGAATGTCCAAAGTACGAGTCGTTACACTCTATATACATCTGTCCATTGATAGAGAGCTCAAACGATGTCAGGCTACCATCTACTATGAATTTTCTACTCAACTGTTCCTGTGATCTCGTATGTGAGAATGTTGCGAGTTTTTTGAGGAACTATTTGGTCAGGCGCAATCATTGCCTACACAGTAGTAACGGCTGAATTATTTTATGTGAGCGTGAATGTTGTGAATGTTCAACATTGTTTTAATGTATTTTAATATTTTAATGTCTCAGTTAGTAGATAAATGCCCCTTTTTACTAACTCTGTAATTTATAATGCCAATAAAGGCTTTGGAATTGGAAATTAATGTATGCCATAGTATTCCCTATTACTATGTGTGCATGTGAAAGTTGGTCAATTAAGAAATCTGGCTAGAAGAAAGTTGATTCCTTTGAAATGTGCTGTTGGAGGAGACTGGTTCTGGTGGGTTTTCCGGGCAGTGTGGCCATGGTCTGTTGGATCTTGTTCCTAACGTTTCGCCTGCATCTGTGGCTGGCATCTTCAGAGGTGTATCACAGAGGGAAGTCTGTTACATGCTGACTTCCATCGGTGATACACCTCTGAAGATGCCAGCCACAGATGCAGGTGAAACATTAAGAAGAAGATCCAACAGACCACGGCCACATACCCCAGAAAAACCACCAGAACCAGTTGAATCCGGCCGTGAAAGCCTTCGACAATACATTGTTGGAGGAGAGTTTATGGATACCACAGGCTGCCCAAAAACCAAGTCACTGCATTCCAGTTCAAATCAAACAAACTGTCCCTGGAAGCTAAAATGAGGCTGTTGGACTTTAGTCACATAATGAAATGAGAAGAATCAGTGGAAAAGACAATAATGCTGGGAAAGGTTGAAGGCAGCAGGAAAAGAGGAAAGTCCAACCTGAGATAGATTGACTCTATAAAAGAAGCCATGGTCCTCAGTTGGCAAGACCCAAGCAAGGCTGTTCACAAAAGGACTTTTTGGAAGACATTAATTCACAGGGTTGCCAGGAGTGGGAACTTAACCCACACACATGCCTTTTGCGCCCAATGGGATCAAGTTGAAACTTGCAGACAAATGTCCATGAGATTGGGTGCAGAGTGGTCCTCCTAAACTTGGATCAGCCATCTTCTGATCTGAATAACAATGCCTAGTATGGGTCCACAAGATGCTTAATTTTGAAGTGAGGTCCACTTCAAACTCCCAAGAAAGTGTGTTTAGAAGGGGCAGGCCATAGGTGGTTTCCACACAGCCCAAATATAATGGACCGAGGAAGGAACTGATTCTGTTTGGGGGAAGAACTCGGACAGGGCTCTTCCCCAAAATGGGTTCAGCCCCTTATATTTACCTCAACCCGGGTTTTACAAAAATTACTAAATTAGCAATCTTTTCGGGACAAACAAAGGAGCCAGAGCGGCCCAGACTATTTGCAGTCTCTTCCTGGAGGGCTGAAATCTCCAGTGCAAAGGCAAACAAGGGAAACCGCATTAATTACACATGTGCAGAATCCAACCTTGTTCTGGATGAATTACTGATCTGTTTCAGGAGGGCTGCTCTTAGGTTTTTATAATACGCAGGGTGGACTTGTAAATTATTTAATTAATTGATTGATTTCGATTTCTAAACCCGAAGAAGAAGAAGAAGAAGAAGAAGAAGAGGAGGAGGAGGAGGAGGAGGAGGAGGAGGAAGAGGAGGAGGAGGAGGAGTTTGGATTTATACCCTCCCTTTCTCTCCCGCAGGAGACTCAAAGGGGCTGACAATCTCCTTGCCCTTCCCCCCTCACAACAAACACCCTGTGAAATAGGTGGGCCTGAGAGAGCTCCGAGAAGCTGTGACTAGCCCAAGGTCACCCAGCTGGCATGTGAGGGAGTGCACAGGCTAATCTGAATTCCCCAAATAAGCCTCCACAGCTCAGGCGGCAGAGCTGGGAATCAAACCCGGTTCCTCCAGATTAGATACACGAGCTCTTAACCTCCTACGCCACAGATCAAAAATATTTAAAACAACAATAATAAATACTAAAGGAATTTGTCTGTAACTGATGGCGATAAAAGCCCCCCTCTCCCCCCCGTCCCGACTTATGTAAATCCTTGTGGGCTTGTAGATCATTGGTTGGAAGTCAATTGCATGGAGATTAATAGGACATTCACTCCAGAGATCAGACACAGCCCACTGCAGATGCAAAGGAAATGTATCATGGGAAGAGTTTCAGTTTCAAAAGTTTAGCTCGTCCTCCTTAGGGGATCTGTAAGGAAATGATCAGGATTCCAAAGCTAGGGAGATTTCTGAAAGCAGATGGAGTGGACAAGGAGCAGGGACTTTCCCATGCCAAGAGTTTTGCAGTGAAACTCTACGCAGAGTTACACCCTTGTAAGCCCATTGAAATCAATTGTCTTAGCCTGGAGTAACTCAATATAGGGTTACATTAGGATGTTGTGGGTTTTCCAGGTTGTATGGCTACATTCCAGTAGTATTTTCGCTTAATGTTTCGCCTGCATCTGTGGCCATGATTCCAGCCGTGAAAGCCTTCGACAATACATGATTCCAGCCATGAAAGCCTTTGACAATACCTGTTGAACAGGTAGCAGCAGAAAAGCTCACCTGCTTTCTCTTTTTTCCCTTTTGTTTGCGAATAACATTTCTGTTCACTTGGCTAATTCCTGCACAAAGTGGTTGCCCACAAACCCAGCTCACTTGCCCTTAAAATTTCTTCTTGCTTCCTCTTTGATCTTTCTCTGTATGGTTAGTCCATTGTTGTAAAACTGTTGTAAAACCAGGAATTCACTCTGTCTGTAAAAGGGCCAGTTTCCCCCTGGCTTTCATAAATGTGTAACGAAGATCCTAATCTTTTCTAGCTGAACGCTCAGTGTCCCCTAAAATTGTTCTTGCTGAGATCTTACCCTCAAGATGAAATAACCCAGAGGTACTATTCAATGTGTTTATTATTATTGTAGATTTCACAGCTGCCAGATCTTTAGCTGGTTGTTGGCCTTCATTACAATTCGAGCCTCACCCAGAAGCCTAGGAAGTTGTAATGTATCGGCATAGTATTTGTGCAGACCCCAGCAGGGCTGCCTTCTGAATTTGACAGATGTTAATTTTGGCAATTCGAAGATGTTTCAAGTGCTGCCCTAGTGTTTTTGGGGATGGCGCCCAGCATGCCGATTACCACTGGGACGACCTCAGCTGGTTTGTGCCATAGACGCTGAAGCTCGATTTTCAAATCGTGGTATCTAGTGACCTTCTCGTGTTCTTTTTCAATGATCCTGCTGTCACCGGGGACTCCTATGTCGATGATGCTCACTTTCTTGTCTTCGATCACGGTGATGTCCGGTGTATTGTGTTTCAACACTTTGTCCGTTTGGATTCGAAAGTCCCACAGGATCTTGACCTTTTCATTTTCCATTACTTTCTCTGGACAATGTTCCCACCAGTTCTTAGCTGTTCTTATGTTGTAATTCTTGCATAAATTCCAGTGGAACATCTTGGCCACTGAGTTGTGTCTCTGTACTCATTCTGGGCAATCTTTTGCAGCAGCTGAGGACATGATCTACAGTTTCATCAGCTTCTTTGTACAATCTGCATTTTGCATCATCTGAAGATTTTTCGATTTTGGCCTTGATCGAATTTGTTCTGATGGCTTGCTCTTGTTGTTATTGCTGTTGTTATTGTTATTTATTCGATTTGGTAGACCGCCCTACCCCCGAAGGGCTCAGTTCTCCCCCCCCCATCAAGTTACACCTGACTTATGGTGACCCTATAGGGTTTTCAAGGTAAGAGCTGTCCTAAGATGGTTTACCATTGCCTGCCTCTGCATCAAGACCCTGATATTTATTGCTTGATGATTCCTTTCCAAATGCTGACCAGGGCAGACCCTGCTTAGCTTCCAAGGTCTAACAAGATCAGGCTGGCCTGACTGTATATAAAAGTCATCAAACAACAATATCAGCAATAAAAGGCGAAGATAAGAAAATGCATTAATTCATCCCCTGTAAGATAAGAGAAGATAAACTTTAATGTCATTGTGCACGCACGCACGCGCAACGAAAATACAAACATCACTGATGCACATTTCTGCAGTCCTCACACCCCATTGATCCGCCTTCCAACCATCCCTACACAGCCACCACCACATCAAAGCGACGCCATGGAGTTCAGCATAGCCATAGCTCTGGAACAGAAACTGTCTCTGAACCTAGGTCAGTGATGGTGAACCTTTTCGAGACGGAGTGCCCAAATTGCAACTCAAAACCCACTTATTTATCACAAAGTGCCAACACGGCAATTTAACCTGAATACTGAGGTTTTAGTTTTGAAAAAACGGTTGGTTTTGAGGCGTGCGTTACTCGGGAGTAAACTTGGTGGTAGTTGGTGGTTTTGCTTTGAAGCAACCGTGCAACTCTTCCTACGGGTGAATCATGACCCTAGGAGAGTTTACTCAGAAGCAAGCCCCATTGCCAGCAACCAAGCTTACTCCCAGGTAAAGGATCACGCTTTAGTTCTTCGCATGAAAATCAGTGGGGTTTAACAGCGCTTAGCATGGTTACCTATACTGCTTCCCCAAAACTAGGTCTTAGGTTTAATGCTAATAATCGAGCCCAGCGGCCCAGGCCAGCCTAGATGTGTGGGGGGGGGACTCTGCTTGCACGTGCCCACAGAGAGGGCTCTGAGTGCCGCCTCTGGCACCTGTGCCATAGGTTCGCCACCACTGGCCTAGTTGTCCTTGTTTTTATGATCCTATATCATCTGCCAGATGGTAATATTTTTTTTTAAAAAAGAGTATGCAGGGTGAGACAGATCTTTCAGAATATTCTGAGCTTTCTTTAAGCAGCGAGCATTATAGAGTTCTTCCAAAGAGGGGAGAGGGCACCCAATAATTCTCTGGGCAGTAGTAATCACCCTATGGAGCGCCTTCCTATCTGCCACTGTACACTGTAGCACGGAAGGGGGCGTTTGCTCTCAATGGAACTTCAACATCAGTATCCAAAACTCTACTAAACTCTACTGAAACTCTCTATTAAAGGGGTGCTATTGAATGTGTATTGAGCAAATTCAGGGTTCAAGCGGCACAAACCCTTCCTTGGAAAATTTCAAGCACAACTTGTATTTCAAAAACAAATACTTTCTCTGCTCTGAAGACTGGGTCCACTCAAACTAGTAATGTGCATTCCTACTAAATCCAAAGGATGCCATATCATGAGGATGTGCACATATTTATTATTAATTAATTAATTAATTAATTAAATTTATTAAACCGGCACCCAGCCCCCGGAGGGCTCTGGGCGGTGTACAACAAATCAGTGCATAAAATTACAGTAAATAACAAATAGAACAAAATATACCCATGATATTACAACCCTTAAACACAGCAGCATCAATATAATCTCTATTAGTCAACCTCAATATGTTGACGGCACCTGATCAGGCAATGCATTACTTTGCTTATGCATCTGGTAGGGTACAGGTGCACTTTACTGCCAGTTGGCACCTGGAATCGGGGATAGTCGGTGATCCATCAGCATCACTGCCTTTCAGAAGCAGGCAGGCCCATGAACTTTCTGGCTGCTAACAGCCAGGAGCAAGCTGGTTTGGATCTAGTTCACAGCAACAGGGGCCCTTTTTGCACAACCAAAAGAAAAGGGAAAAAATGTATTGTCGAAGGCTTTCACAGCCAGATTCAACTGGTTCTGGAGGGTTTTCCGGGCTGTGTGGCCGTGGTCTGGTGGATTTTGTTCCTAACGTTTCGCCTGCATCTGTGGCTGGCATCTTCAGAGGTGTATCACACAGAAAAATCTGTTTCTCACTGTGTCTAAGTAAAAAGGGAAAGTTTAGTGTGGTATATTGTCCACACGGCCACACAGCCCAGAAAACCCTCCAGAAACAGGAAATAAAATGTTTCCTCTGAAGAATTTTGCACAGGCCGTTTCCGCACGGCCTTTTTATGGCGCCCTGGGAATGGTAAAAACGCCATTCCCAGGGAGCCATTCGCACAGGCGGCGCTCCCCCTCCCCCAGGACGGCATCAAGCCGCCCTGAAAAACAACCCTTTAAAGGGTTGTTTTTCCCTCAACAGCGTGTTCCCGGCGGCGCAGTGCGAACAGCACCGCCGGGAACACGCTGTTTCCCTTCCCCGTTCGACTCACCTTGTCCCCGTCATTGGCCTGCTGGCCGTCGAAACCCCACCCACGCTGTCCTCCGACCCCTGGAGGTCGGAGGGCAGCGTGGGCGGGGCTTCGACGGCCAGCAGGCCGACGACGGGGACAAGGTGAGTCGAACGGGGAAGGGGGATGAGGCGGCTCCATGCGGAGCCGCATGCCGTCTGCCGGCCTCTCCAGAGGCCGTCCACATGCTTGCATGCGAACGGCCTCCGCCTCCACGCTGGCAGAATTCTTGCCGGCGTGGGGGCGCCTGGGGGGCCGTGCAGAAATGGCCATAGTTTTTAGCCCAAAACGTTTTATTTCCAGCCTCAAAATGTTTTATATGCATCCTCTGGCCGCTTCCGCACGGCCACGCTGGGGGTTGGGTTGGGATACATGACACCGACCCAACCCCCCAGGGACCGTTCGCACGACAGGGAAGACAGCACTGGGGAGCACCGGCGCCCGATTGACGTATCTTCCCTGCGACTGTCCGGCGCGTCGCCGAGGCCAGGGGACAAGCCCCCTGCCCTGCGTGACCACTCTGGAGTCGCAGAGCAGGGGGGGCATGTCCCCAGGCCTCGGCGACGTGCCGGACGGTCGCAGGGAAGGTAAGTCGATCGGGAAAGGGGGGAGGGATGGCACCTTCCAGCCACTGCTGTTCGCACAGCAGCGGCTGGAAGCCGCCGTTTTCCAAAAACCTCGCTTGGGGAACGAGGTGGGAAAATGGCGGCTTCACACCATTTGCTGTTTTGTTCTGGCTTGTTTCGAAACGTATGTCATAAATAATTAACATGTAAAGATTGGATGCTCTTCACCTCTACATGGCTGGAAATCCTTCAGAACCTCAGTAGTTCCAACTGGATTCCTATGTTCTGGGAGATTAATCCACTGACTGACTGAGTAGTGTGCTCTGGGCCTTACCTGACTGAATAGTGGAATGAGAGCTGATTTGGGCTGTTGTTATGGAAGTGCCAGAGTGGTCTTTCCATCACTTCCCTAGCGGCACTGCCCTCTGCCTCATGCTTGACAGGAAAGGTTGCCAGCTCTGTGTTAGAACATACCTAGAAATTGGGGCAGAGCTTCAGGAGGGTGGGTTTTGGGGAGAGAATGGACTCCGATGGGGTATAATGCCATAGAACCCACGGCAATTTGGTCCAGGTGAGCTGATCTCAATCATCTGGAGATTAACAGTAATACTGAGCTCTCTGGCCAATGTTTGGCAACCCTATTGATAGGATCAGAGAGGCCCATGGAATAGATAAGAAGACGCTTAAAGCCAGTGGTGTAAGTGCCCAGGGAGTGGGGGGCATCTTGCACCAGGCGTGCGCCGGTGCAGGGGGGCGGGGTGTTCGAGGCATTCTGGGGGCATTCCAGGGCGTGGCGGGGGCTGGCGGGGACACAGGAAACACACATGTCCTGGGCACAGTTTCCTCTCGCTATGGCTCTGCTTAAAGTGGAAATGGGGGAAGAACCAGTCATGAATCGAACTGAGCACAACAGACAGTCCCTTCAGACCTGCAGCAGCCATGGGAAAGGAAGGATTCACCGTCTTTATTTACTTCCTCAGAGCATTTTTAGCCCACCTCCCCCCAAAACTAGACTCAAGGTAGTTTAGCATGATGCTGTGGGAAAGGCTGCAATCTGTAAATGAATGCTGAAAAACAAATGCTAAAAAATAAACACTAAATATGCTCTGACCTAGATAGTCCCGGCTAGCCCGCTCTCCTCCGATCGCAGAAACCAGGCATGTCAAGAAACTTGTGTAATTACAGTTTTGGTGGCAGTGTCAACAGCTGTTACAGAATTATCCTGCCTTTCACAGCTTGGGGAATCGCACCAAGCCGAGCCAGAGACTGGTGCCTGGCCTCTGCTTCTGAGGATATTTCCTCAGAGAAATATGCAGTTTCAGAACAAGTTTTGGCACTGAAGGAGCAGGCTGGGGTTTCATCGGGCTGTTTAACATTTACCCTCAAAGTGACCTGATCCACCCGCTCATTCATGCCTCCAGAATGACTATGAGTTCACTATCTGACTAGAATACGAGATTTAGTTTTTCAAGGACCAAGATTTTTTAAGGATGGTTTTTAAGGGACATGTTCAGCTGCAAGAAGAGGCTCTGAGAAGAGCACACAGCAGTTTGTTTGTTTGTTCGTTTGTTCGTTTGTTCGTTTGTTCGTTTGTTCGTTTGTTTGTTTGTTTGTTCGTTCGTTCGTTCGTTCGTGCGTGCGTGCGTGCGTGCGTGCGTGCGTGCGTGCGTGCGTGCGTGCGTTTGTTTGTTTGTTTGTTTGTTTGTTTGTTTGTTTATTTATTTATTTATTAAACTTTTATGCCTCCCCATCCCCGAAGGGCTCTGGGCGGTATACAACATAAAAATGACAATGTAAGGTAACTAAAACATTTAAAACATTTAAAAGCAGCGAATACAACACAATAAAAGAATGGCGTTCAGCAACTATTTATAAAATCCCCTCCCCTGTTTGGGAGACAGCTGTGAACTGGCTGAAGGCAGAGGCGTAGCTAGGGGAAATTGAGCCTGGGGCAAAATCTGAGTTTTCCATCCCCCCCATGGGTGGCTGCACACCTCCACCACAACCAAAGGCCGACGTCCCCCTGCTATGCCTGGCCCACCTTGCCTCGATTTTCCACCCCCCCCATGGCTTACGCCCAGGACATGTTACCTCACATGTCCTCATGGGCGCTACGCCTCTGGCTGAAGGGGAAGGCCCTCGGGCACAGGGCCTCTGCTTTTTCTCTCATCCAAGCGAAACCAAAGTGGGGATGCCATGCCAGCCTCCAGGTGAGGCCTGCAGATCCCCTGGAATTACACCTCATCTCCAGGCTACAAGGATCAGTTCTCCTGGAAGAAATGGATGCTTTGGACAGTGGACTCCAAGGCTTTGTAGCCCACTGAGATTCCTGACTTCCCCAAACTCCTTCCCCAAATCTCCAGGAATTTCCCAACCTGGATCCTGCAAATGTACCCCCCACGCACTTCCCCCTCCAGGGGCCAATCCTAAAACCCAACCTAGCAATGCTCTGGAATTCCTTATCCCAAAATAAAAAGCTATTACATTCCTATCAAGGTCCTACAGGCTATGAACCTCTCATTCCTTCCAAGAATGTTTCGACATCCGCTGATGTCGAAAGGGGGGATATGATTGGGGGATATGATTGATGTCTATAAAAGGGGGGATATGATTGAAGTCTATAAAATTATGCGTGGGGTAGAAAATGTTGACAGAGAGAAATTTTTCTCTCTTTCTCACAATACTAGAACCAGGGGGCATCCATTGAAAATGCTGGGGGGAAGAATTAGGACTAATCAAAGGAAATACTTCTTCACGCAACGTGTGATTGGTGTTTGGAATATGCTGCCACAGGAGGTGGTGATGGCCACTAACCTGGATAGCTTTAAAGGGGGCTTGGACAGATTTATGCAGGAGAAGTCGATTTATGGCTACCAATCTTGATCCTCTTTGATCTGAGATTGCAAATGCCTTAACAGACCAGGTGCTCGGGAGCAACAGCCGCAGAAGGCCATTGCTTTCACATCCTGCAGGTGAGCTCCCAAAGGCACCTGGTGGGCCACTGCGAGTAGCAGAGAGCTGGACTAGATGGACTCTGGTCTGATCCAGCTGGCTTGTTCTTATGTTCTTATGTTCTTATGATGTGATAACCAATACCTGACACAATGGAAGGGATGTTAAGTGTGGAAAACATTTGGCAACGTTTTCCTGGTGTGATCCCTATCAAATACTTTCGGCATTCATTCATTCATTCATTCATTCATTCATTCATTTATAACATTCTGATGTTGTCTTTCCCCTCAGTCAGAGCTCTCAAGGGGGTGAACATCAAAACACTGAAACATTTGAGCCATTAAAAAGAACACTGAAAACTGAAAACTGATTCAGTCAAAAAAAGCCACACACACTCACACACACAACACCAAAATCATGGAGGAGAGTCAGATGGGGAACCTAGAACTGGAACAGAAGAGCTTGCTTAAGACCATCTGGCCAGTTCAGGAAAGGAGATATTTGAACAATCGCTGTTTTAAATTAAATTAATATTTTAGAGTTTATGGGGCTGAGTTTTTCATGTAAGGTATTATTCATTGGTTGTTATTTACTCGCCCCTCTTGATATTGTATTTTTTGTTGATGTTGTACACCACCCAGAGCCCTCCGGGGATGGGGCGGTGTACCAAATTGAATAAATAAAAAGAATAAAACTTGGAACTTTCTGGTCCAAAGCTGCAGCTTGTCACCCTTATGTTGCACCAGAGAACAGGCCAAGCCAATTTGTCAGCCAGCTGTTTCTTTACATTTTTTAAAAATTAAAATATAAACAAGGAACCGATACAAGTAAAATTCTAAGACACAAACTACGGAGCTATAATAAAGCATCAAATGTACACATTTAAAATCGACTTTTCATTTTGGATAGGAAAGTATTCCATTTTCCGGATATATCAGACATTTAGCCATGTAGTAGGCAAGTTAATTCGCAAAGATAAATACATTCTGCTCTTTTCTCTGACCCATACTTCGTCAAGGTTATGTTCTTCTTCCAAAGCCGAGCAAGAATCAGACTTGCATATGTTACGGCATTAAGCACAGAGGTTACAGCATTAGGTTTTTTTAAAATCATCCCCCTAAGATGATAGTTTCTGGTTAGTCCAATCTTGTCAGATCTCAGGAGCTAAACTAAGCCAGTCCTGGCTTGTACTTGGATGGGAGCTCATCCAGGAAGTCCAGGGTTGCTACCCAGAGGCCATTTCCGCACAAGCCCCTGAAAATGTTCGCCAAACGTTGGCAAAACGTTTTGAGGCTGGAAACAAAACGTTTCGGGCTAAAAACCACAGGGGACTCCTCGGAGGAAACGTTTTATTTCCCGTCTCAAAACATTTCATTTGGGTTGTGCTGAAAAAGCTAATAGCAAGCAACGGCAAATCACCTCAGAAAGTCTCTTGCCTTGAAAATCCCGACAAGGTTGCCGAAAGCCTGCTGTGACTTGACCCCCCCCCCCCGCCCCAAAAAAAAGATAGCTTCAATCCAAGCTGGGTCATGCTAAGAGCAACATAAATTATTAACCTCCCTCCCCCCCACACACACACACAAAACCCAAGCCTTGGAGAGCCATCCTAAGCAAGTCTGCTCAGATTCCTACTCAGACCTAGCCAATGGAACTTACTCCTATGAAAATGCTAGTAAGGTTGCCCTGCATGTAGGAGTACATATATATGTGCCATCAAGTCATAATGGACTTCTGGCAACCCCAGCAAGACACTTTCAAGGCAAGTGAAAAGCAGAGGTAGTTTGCCATTGCCTTCCTCTGCAAAGTCTCCCTTGGCAGTCTCCCTTCCAAATATTGACCCTGCTTACCAGGAACTAACAAGATTGAGCTGTGCCCAGTGGTGTAGCGAGGGGTGTGTAGGAGGGGATTGGAGCCCTGGGCACCACTTCCTATGCCATTCAATCTTCCCTCCTTCTATACAAGCATCTTAACTTTCAAACCTGTCATTTTCACCTGTCATTTCAAGAAGAGTTTCCAGAGGACACCTCCTGGCAATGCCACCCAGCAATCCAGACTCACCTCAAACCTCCAGAGCCCCCCAATGTTGCTGGTCATCTCAAAGCACACAGGCTCCAGATCCTCATCCAAGCAGCATTTGATGGAGGCCAAGCCGCTTGCCCCGGCTCCAATGACTGCAATCTTCTTCCTGGCCATGATGAAAACAGTGCAGAAAACTGGTCCTCAGAGGGAAGAAAAAAGCCCTGTGGTGAGAAGCTGCCGTTCCAAACTGGAGTGGAACACAAGGGGCAGAAGCTGCACTTCCCGGCGTCTGGAGGTACAGATTTAAAAAGCCTCTCTCTGTGATATACACACACAGAGTTTGCCTGCCAGAGCCTTTCTGGAATAACAGGACTGGGCACCCAGGCCATATGCCGGGTGAGTCTTTTAAATAACATATTAGCATGTTTTCACTCTTGTATCCATTGGTTAATTACTATTCTCATATATTATGAGAAAATCCATCTGTGCCTACCTTGCCCTGCCCTTTCAGTCTTGGCATCTGTGTGACGCAGCATGCGGTGAAAATCAGTTCCCAGTAAATTATTCTCAGCCGTCTTGTTTCCTTGGTCTGGTTTGTTGAATTCCTGGAGATTTGGGGGCAGGATCTGGGGATGGAAACATAGGGCCTTTCCCCACTCTCGTCCTTCCCCTCTATGCTGCGCGCTGCTCTCAGCACGCAGCATCCCAGGCGCGCGCCCGGCCGTCCCCACGACCCCGCGCTCTGCGCAGGGCCATCAAAAGGCGCCGTTAAGAAGAGCGCCTAGGATGCTGCGCGCTGAGGGGCACGACAGCAGCAGCTTCGGGGCGGCTGCGCTGTCGCCGCCCCTCTCAGTGGGGAGTGCCGAGGGACCCCGCGCTACTCTCCTCGAGTAGCGCGGGGCTTAAGGTAAGTGGGGAAAGGCCCGTATATGGAGGGGAGGGAGCAGTGAAAGGATGATATGTCACCATAGGACTCCCATTTCTTGTAGGCTCTATGGTATACCATTACTTTAGAAGGCAAAATCTATGTAACGTTGTAGTTTCCACTCTTTAAAGATGCCATTTCTTCTAACGGGCAACAAGGCAGGCCCTTTCCATACAAATCTCCAAAAACAGGGGAGGGGAAACTAAAGAAGCTCAGAAAATGGCACCAAGGAGGAAGTTCAGGGAAGCAAAGAAGCATGGAAAACGTTGTCAATATATCATACAGCAACTGAAGGTATTTTCAAAACATTTCGGCCAGAGAATCGTTTTCAAGGGGGTGGAGATGCCATTCCTGTATTTTATATCTAGCAATTGCACACAGATTAGGGTGAGGGCAGTGTACATTCACTCCCATGAAACTGCAGGAGTCCAAGTCTGCAGGTACTACAAGCCTCTGATAATGGGTTTTGAACGGCTTATCATTTCCCCTTAGTCTAGGCTGACCAGCCGTCCGGCTTTTGGCGGGACCGTCACGCCTTTGGACAATTTGCCCCGCGTCCCGCGGGTTCTCCAAATTGTCCCGATTTTTGGGAGGCTGCTGCACTGCCTTGGGGGCGCAAGGCAGTGCGGCAGCCTCCCGTGCGCCCGGCCGCAGGAGCGCATGGCCTTCTGGGGCTTGCCGTTTGCCGCTCTGTCACAGGGCGGCAAACAGTGAGCCCCAGAAGCCCGTGTGGTTCTGCGTGCGTGCGTGCAGCCCCTTCCCATCCCGGATCACAAAGGTGACCATCTGGTCACCTTACCTTAGTCAGGCCTTCTGGTAATCATTTCTTGGGCCTTGATTGTCTCAAACAACTTGCCTGAGAATGCTCACCGTGAACTATTTACTGGAAATTTGGTTGGTCCTCTCAAAGGAACACAGCTATGTGCTTCTTCTGATCCTAACCTAACCTTTTCCACTCTACCCACATGGAAATGGCCTGAGAATAAGAGCAGGCCAAGCCAGAGAAGACTGGAAGATCATGTTGCAGTCCCACATTAGGAGGAACAAAACCAGCATGCTCTCATACGTCCAGCTTTCCAGCTTGCTTCCTTGTACAAATTTACATAGTGGCAAAAAGTTGGGTTAACAACTCTGCAGCGGCGTATTTGCCTATTGGACAAAGTGGGCAAATACACCAAAAATGCAGGTTCATTTGTGGGGTTTTTGGTATTTTTAGTGGTTTTTCCGTTTGCAGCCTGCAGGGGGTGCAGTTTTTAGACTAGCAGCACCAAAATTCCAGGGATTTTTTGGGAGACTCTCCTGATGGTATCACCCAGGTTTGGTGAGGTTTGGTTGAGGGAGTCCAAAGTTTTGGGAGTGCCCCTATCCCCCGTTGTTTCCAAAGGAAGCTAATAGGAGATGGGAGCCACACCTTTGAGGGTCCATAACTTTGGACCCCCTGAATCAAATTATTTCTGCTGTGTGGCATGGCCCATTGCTGTGTTCAGATTTGTGAGTTGGGACATGTTCTATAATGTGATGGTGACTTTGAAACAACCTGGTATAAAAATTATTGTTTGGTCATGGTGGGGGAGGGTGGCTGCCCATGGGAAGGGGCACCAAACTCAGGTTTTGCCCATGGGCTCCAGTTTGCCTAGATACACCTCTGCAACTCTGGGTTGGGGAATTCCTAGAAATTTGAGAGGTGGAGCCGGTGGAGAGTGGGGTACAGGGAAGAGAGGGATCATAGAGATGTGATGCTGAGAAATCTTCAAAGCAGCCATTTCCTCCCGGAGAACGGATCTCTGTGGTCTGGAGATCACTTCTCATTCCAGATCTCCAGGTCCTTTACATACAAATCACCAAAAACATTTGGAAACCTGGGTGTTAACAACCCTTGCAAAAAGTTACGTAAACATCAGACAGTATCTGACAGTATTTTTTTTGTTGACACATCGTGGCAAAAAGATGTTGTCTTTTGATATTATCTGACAGTATGTGGAAATTGGTCTTGACCTGGATAGTTCCAGGCTAGCCGAATCTCATAGATCTTAGAACAGTGTTTCTCAACCTTCCTAATGCCACGACCCTTTAATACAGTTCCTCATGTTGTGGTGACCCCCAACCCTAACATTTATCCATTTTACAGGTGGAGAACACTGATGCAGAGAGTCTTAAGTGACCCCTGTGAAAGAGTCATTCAACCCCCAAAGGGGTCGCGACCCACAGGTTGAGAACCGCTGTCTTAGAAGCTAAGCAGGACCAGCCCTGGTAAGTATTTAGAGGGGCAACCTCCGAGGAATACCTGGGTCATGATGCAAACCACCTCTTAACTCTCTTGCCTTGAAAACCCTACTAAGGGGTCACCATAAGCTGTGACTTGACAGCCCCCCCCAAAAAAAATTTGATTGTTGACACGTCATGAGATTTGTCAGCTCATGAGACTGCCAAAGCAAAAAAGGCATAAGATATGCAATCAAGTATGATCCCAAAGAGTATTTCCTGTTTCCTCAATGCAAAAATATGTAGGAGCAACTGAGAGGAAGATAGATGATTGAATTGTCAACGGAAGCCACCTCTGCCTGATCTCAGCCCCAGGACTCAGAAAGTGAAAGGCTTTATAGAAGTCCTTAGAGCGTGATTGATGAACTGGCGCAAAGCAACACAGTTTTTGAACGCTGAAGGGTACTTCTAAGCTGTAATCATCTGATTCTCACTGTCAAGTAACTGGTTCCTTTAAGCCAGGGGTGACAAACTCATTTGTTACGAGCACTGAATATGGCATAAAGGGTCAGGGCCAGGCAGTGGCGTATTTGCCCAGGGACATGGGGTTACCCATGTCCCCGGGCACAACTAATCTGATCACAGGGGGGTGCAAAATCGGCCCCCCCATGTGACCACATGTGTTCAAGCCCAGCAGCCGCTGCGCCTGCATGAGTTTCTCTCACACTGTGGTTGCTGGGCAAGGAAGACTGGCTGGCTGTGCTCTTACTCGCAAGAAAGCGCTTTTAAAAGTAAGTGTTGCCCTCTCCTCTCTTTGGAAGAACTTTATAATTCCTGCTGCCTAAAGACAGTTCAGAATATTCTGAAGGACCTGTCTCATCCAGCATACTTTCTTTTTGAAATGTTACCATCTGGCAGACGATATAGGATTATAAAAATAAGGAGAAATAGTCTTAGAGATAGCTACTATTCTAGAGCTGTGGCTATGCTGAATTCCATGGTTTCATGTTGTTTGGGGCTGTGTAGGGATGGGTGGAGGAAGGGGAATGTGAGAATGGGGTGTGAGGTCTGATAGTATGCATCGGGGAATGCTTGTAAATTTCATTGTGCATGCACAATGACAATAAATGCTTCTTATCGTCTTATCTTACCTTATTAGGCATAAGATAAAACAACAGATTGACAGTAACCCCAATATAAATTATTATTAGGTAATCAACAGGAGTGCGCAGTTGTTGATAAAGCTGTTGTCAAAAACGTTGCTACATCTACAGTTCCTTTAGTGCAGCAGTCATTCAAAAGCAGACATAGCTTGTCTTGGTCAGAAGTGGCATGGCATGAATTAATATGAGATTCAGTATAGAGACTCTTGAGTTCTGGGTGGCAAGAACAATACAGGAGTATATGAGCAGTTGTTTCCACTTGGTTGGGTGAACATTGACAAGTTCTTGCTTGTAACAGGACCTGAAAGAATCTGCCATGGAGAACTGCAGAGGGGAGAACATTTAGATGAGCTGGCATAAAGAAGTGTCTCAGTAATGGGGATTTTTTAAGTAGGCCAGAAGGGATCCATCAGGTGGAAGAAGTCCATAGCTCAACGATGAGCAAGGCCTGTTAGTTTCAGATAGCAGTTTTTGTCTTTCCAAATCAAGTACTCTTTGTTTTAAGGTGTGAAGGGTACTGATCTCATCCGAGTTCGAAAAAAACTCCACAGAGAAACCTGTGGTTGTGATATAATTTGTAATTTGTTGGTTCCATTTGGAGCAGTATGCATCAGCAAGCATGTGCCATGTTAATTTGCCTGGCCTTGCATTGTGATGGAGGTGCACCCAAAATTTCAAGGCTGATATCCAGACTCATTTTTAGGCATAGGCTGACATTTGCAACATAGTTGGGTAATCCGAGAAGGTTGCAAAAAAACTTGGACTGAATTCTTTCTAGGTTTTTAATTGGGCTGCCTACCCATATTGGGGCCCCATATAGAATCTTTGGAATTAATTTGGATTTGAAGATTTTAACTGCAGAAGGTATGTACTGACTGGTGAAAAATAAGCATTTAATCACAGCAGTATTGTGTTTTGCAAGGGTGGTAATGTGGTTGAGTTGAGGTGATCATTTCAAATTGAAATGAAACATCACCCCCAAGTAGTGGAAAGATGGCACTTGTTCTAATGTGTTCCCATTGATTTTCCATGAAGATGGTCGCCAAGATTTGGCAAACATAATCTTGAATGTGGTATAGTTTATCTCCAGAAGATTGCATTTACAATAATCAGAAAATGACTTGAGACTGCGGGTGAGACCAATTTTTGTCCGTGAAAGCAAGACTGCATCATCTGCATATAGTAACGCAGAGATCTTCTGTAAATTCAAGGTGGGATTGTGGCCTTCTATTTTCAGAAGATGGGGTATCAGGTCACTAATGAACAAATTAAACAGAAGAGGGGCCAATACGCAGCCTTGTTTAATGCCTCTGTTGGAGGGGATATCAGATGTTAAAAGTCCTGCGAGGTTGCAGTGGACTCTGCAGCGTGTGTTGGAATACAGTCTACGAATGAGTATGAGTAGGGGATCAATGTCCATTAATAGCAGTTTGTGCCATAAAAGATCCCATCTGACCAAATCGAAGGAACTTCTCAAATCGAGGAATGCTGCGTAGATGTATTTCTGCGTAGATGTTGCTGCATAGATGTTGCTATATTTCTCTGCAAGATGATTAAGCACTGTGCAATGATCACAGGTAGAGCGACCATTTAGGAAACCTATTTACAAAGGCATGAGAAAGGGGGTTGCCCAAACCTGCAATTTTTAAAAAAGATCCATTGCATAGAGTTTGCTGGCAATAGAAAGTAAACTGACTGACCTATAATTAGAGGGAATGTGTGAATTGTCTTTCTTGTAGATGGGCACAATTGTTTCAGTAGTCCAAGAGTTAGGGCTGAGGCCACTGTGATCAATTTTGGAAAATAAGTTGGCAAGGACTGGAGACCAGTTATCATAAAGGTTAATAAATATTCTGGGTGGATACCATCAGGTCCAGGGCGCCTTGCCTCTGTTCAGCTGCCCGATCAAACAGAATACCTCGTCAGAGGAGACAGGTGGCCATTCTGGCATCTCGTGGATTGATGGAACCTCAGCAGCGATAGCAGGAACTGATGAATCAAAAAAGATATCGTGGTAATGATTCCACCATGTAACGTCTGGTATTAATGGATTGGTTGAATTTGAGTTTGGTTGAGGGACATCAGACACGAGTTGCCAAAAAATTTTGGAGTCCTTTGAGTTTGTAGCTTCAATAAGAATATTCCAGGAGGGTTTTTTTTAATACAATTGACTTCTCTTAATCTGCATCAATTTGTAAAAGTCTTTTCGACTAGAGATGTAGTCTTCAAGTGCTGATTGGGTTGGGCATTCAATGAGGAGGCGGTAAAGATCTCAGAATTGAGATTTCAATTGGAGACATTCCAGGTCAAACAAGGAATCATTTGAAGAGTGAGAAGTTGAATTGCTGGGTTTAGTATTTGGTTTAGTGGATGTAATGATTAAAGATGTTAATTTCTCATAGATAGATGTTAATTTCTCATAGAAAACGATTAAAGATATTAATTTCTCATAGAAACTTTGTCAGATTCAGCATTTTTAATAGCCAAGAAAAATTTATCCAAAGACCCCATGCTTAGCAGAGTCATCAGTTGCGCCTCCTTCTGAATGGACCATTTGGTCGGAGGATTGAAGCAAGGAGGATTTACATTGGTCTGCATAGGGGTAGTTATTTATTTATTTTATTTATTATTTGGACTTTTATACTGCCCCATCCCCGAGGGGCTCCGGGCGGTGTGCAACATACAATATAATTATAAATAAGTTGCTAAAACGTATGGGCTGCAGATTGTCATAACTAATGTAAGTGACCAGAGGCTGATGCTCGCTGTCTACTCTGTCATCAATAAGAAAATTTGTGATAAATCCAATCAGACAAGGAGAAATTAGAATGTAATAGATGACACTGCTGCCTCTAGAAGAGTGAAATGTGAGGCCTCCAGGGTGATCATCAGGATGTCTTCCATTTAATATGATTTTACTGATTGAGGAACAGAAGCCGGCCAAGGAAAAAAACCTGCCTTGTTCTTGGTTGTATCATGTGAGACTCTTGGCAATAATGGCCGGTTTGAGTGGAATACCAGAGGAGCATAGATCTAGATCAGGGGTCTGCAACCTGCGTCTCTCCAGATGTTCATGGACTACAAATCCCATCAGCCCCTGCCAGCATGGCCAATTGGCCATGAACATCTGGAGAGACACAGGTTGCAGACCCCTGATCTAGGTTTTCATCTTCATCATCACGTCCAAGTCTGGCGTTGAAGTTGCCGGCAATATAAATTTCGCAGATGGATGGGAGCTTTCCAGAGAGTCAAGGTAATTAGAAAACAGAGTCCATTGAGATGTGAGTGCAAGAGTATCCAAGCACAGTGGCAGGTACAAAAAAGCCTGGGGAAAGGAGGACAATCGTAGAGTGGAGTGAACTGGCACACAAGCTTGTTGGAAACTAAACAGCATACGCTAGCTCTAAAACGGCACTTCTGGTTCTCCTTCGTGGCTGGGAGAAGATGTGCAGGAAAACCCTTCAAAGCAATGGGGTTAGGGCTCCAGGTTTCTTGTAGGAGAATTAGATCAAATTTGGGTAGATAGCTGTAAAGAGGAGAATGGAATTTGACGGTTTTATTTCCGACACCTGTTTTTACTGTTGCAGTTTGTGCTATCTCTTGCTTGGCGCTGTTCCCAGACTTGCCTAGCCTTGTGTGAGAAAGTGTTTATCAGTATCTGAAAAAGGCAGGCAAAAGTTCTCTTTAGGTTTCACTGTTCTTTTGCCGTTTAGTTCTCTCAAGGACCATGTTTCATCAAGTCATATATGACGAGCAGCAAGCAATTAAATTGCCAGAGAGTGAGCATGGCAGATTCGTGGTGAATCAGATTGAACACAGTCTAGAATCCATTATAGAGCTTGCCTTGTGATGCCAGTCAGACAAGAAATGTTTGTTCGTTGCCACCACTCCATGTGTGTAATGTCGGTTTGGCCATCTGTTCTGAATCACTGACGCTCTTGGGCCTGCAAAAGTCTTGGCAGCATACCATCACTGAAGATGCCAAAACAGCAGCGGCGTAGTGGTTAAGGGCCGGGAACGGCTCTCAGTAATTCGCTATCAATGCTCAAGCAGGCAGAGTTTTACATGGTAAAATGTAGAGCCAGTGTGGTGTAGTGGTTAAGAGCAGGTGGATTCTAATCTGGAGGACTGGGTTTGATTCCCCACTCCTCCACCTGAGTGGCAGAAGCCTATCTGGTGAACCAGGTGTGTTTCCGCACTCCTACATTCCTGCTGGGTGACCTTGGGCTAGTCACAGTTCTTGGGAACTCTCTCAGCCCCACCTACCTCACAAGGTTTCTGTTGTGGGGAAGGAAGGGAAGGGAGCTTGTAAGCCACCGTGAGTCTCCTTACAATAGAGAAAGCTGGGATATAAATCCAAACCCTTCTCTTCTTCTTCTAACTCTTCCAGGGCTAGATCTAGAAGAGTCTGGACAGCACACAGAGGAGGGTGGTGGCAGCAGCATATTATATAAAGGGAAAAAATATAATATATAGGGGGCATTAATTTGTATTTTTATTGTCCTTCAAAGGAAAAAAATGAAGTTCCCAACCGGAACACCTCAGTGACTATGAACCTTTCATCCATTCAACAAGGAATGGCTGAGAATACCGGTAGGTAGCACAAAAAGAAGCATTTCCATAGAGGCAGCCAAAAATTCCCCCTCCCCCAATTTTCAATAAATATGCAAAATTGTTTGTATACCCATGCTGCCCTGGAGCTCCCCTCCCACACACACGTTCTACCTTCCAGATCTGGAACAACCTGGTTCTCCAGAGTGCTGGGTCCATCTGTTCATAAGGCCTGGGGATCAATTAAGAACATAAGAACAAGCCAGCTGGATCAGACCAGAGTCCATCTAGTCCAGCTCTCTGCTACTCGCAGTGGCCCACCAGGTGCCTTTGGGAGCTCACATGCAGGATGTGAGAGCAATGGTCTTCTGCGGCTGTTGCTCCTGAGCATCTGGTCTGTTAAGGCATTTGCAATCTCAGATCAAGCAGGATCAAGATTGCTAGCCATAGATCGACTTCTCCTCCATAAATCTGTACAAGCTCTTTTTAAAGCTATCCAGGTTAGTGGCCATCACCACCTCCTGTGGCAGCATATTCCAAACACCAATCACACGTTGCGTGAAAAAATGTTTCCTTTTATTAGTCCTTATTCTTCCTCCCAGCATTTTCAATGGATGCCCCCTGGTTCTAGTATTGTGAGAAAGACAGAAATAGACTAGTATTGTGGAAAAGAGAGAAATTAAATAGCACATTCGCAATAAATCTGCTGTGAAGCCACTAACTGATTTGGAAGGATTTGGGGATGTTCGTGCAACCCCAAACCGGTGATTCACCAGAATTGCTACCTTCTATCATAAGATTTTCTGGCAAACTAATTTGTGGTGAAGATCACACCATTTATAAAGCGTCACCAGCTTGCTAAGCTCTTAAGAGATAAAATACAGGGTGACAGATAAGAACATAAGAACATAAGAAAGAGCCTGCTGCATCAGACCAGAGTCCATCTAATCCAGCACTCTGCTACTTGCGGTGGCCCGCCAGATGCCTTTGGGAGCTCACATGCAGGAGGTGAAAGCAATGGTCTGCTGCTGCTGCTGCTGCTGCTGCTGCTGCTGAGCACCTGGTCTGCTAAGGCATTTGCAATCTCAGATCAAGGAGGATCAAGATTGGTAGCCATAGATCGACTTCTCCTCCATAAAATCTGTCCAAGCCCCTTTTAAAGCCATCCAGGTTAGTGGCCATCACCACCTCCTGTGGCAGCATATTCCAAACACCAATCACAGGTTGCGTGAAGAAGTGTTTCCTTTTATTAGTCCTAATTCTTCCCTCCAGCATACTCGAAGGCCAGCCATTTGTCATGCTTCTAGGTCATTTCATGTCCAAGGGCTTTAAGAGGGGGTAAGCTTTAAAAGAAGATTAGACAGCTTTAAAAGGGGATCAGCCAGATTCAAGGAGGATAGGTCTGTTAGCCATGGTGACTAGAAGAAGCAAGCCTTTATTGGCATAGACAGCAGTACAACAATAATAAAAACAGATTAAAAAGCATATACAATACAGGATATACATGTTAGGATGAAGGAAATCTACTGGCATTTAGTAATTTCCAGGAGAAAGTCTGCCACTATCATACAGAGAGAAGGATCAAGGTTGTCCAACAAGTAGTGTAATCTAAATAAATCGAGGAGATCGGGTAAATGTAAAGGAGTGAGATTCACATACTTGGATCTGATTTCCTTGAATCTGAGACAGTGAAGTAATTGGTGGGCCAGAGATTCAACTGAGCCATCGTTACATGGGCACAATCTTTTAGCCTTTTCTTGCTTATTAAATCTGCCATGTAACAAGGCAGAAGGCATAACATTAAACCTGGCGAGCATTATGGCTCTCCTTTGAACAGGGAAGGAAGCCACTATGTTCAGAGACAGACAGCCTCTGAATATCAGTACTAGGAGGCTATTACAGGGGCATGAGCTTAGCCTTGTGTGACCTGTTGTTGGACCTCCAGAGGAAGTAATTGGCTACTGTGCGAGACAGGATGCTGGACTAGATGGACCACTGGTCTAATCCAGCAGGGCTCTTCTTATATTCTTATGTTGTTCATCCAGAAAATATGGACACACTCCTTGGAAACATAATGTCAGCCCACTGTGGCATTGGCCTTGCCCTTCCTAGCTGCTGACTGGAACAGGCTGACAGGCCAACTGCATGCCAGAGATGTTGAACCCTCCATAAAATAGATAAGCCAGTACCATAGTCATGATGCACCTGATACCATCAAGGGAGTTAAACACTGTGTGGGTTCAGCTATGTGGTAAGGACATCAATGGCATTTGATTGTGTCCCTCTCATTAACAGAGAATTACTAGTTCCAAGCACACACCTTGATCTCAAGTGCAAAGACACTGGTTTTAAGCCAAGTCAATCTTAAAACATGAAGAAGAGGATGGGGCAAGGACGTAGGTAAGTGGGGGTTCTCGGGTTCAAACCCCCCCCCCATTACATTTCTGAAGCTCCGCCCTCCGTTTGTGGTTTTTTTGTATTTTAAAGTGTTTTTTATTTTTGGCCTGCAGGGGGTGCAGTTTTTAAGCTAGCAGCACCAAACTTTCAGGGTATCTTTAAGAGACCCTCCTGATGGTACCTTCCAGGTTTGGTGAAGTTTGGTTCAGGGGGTCCAAAGTTATGGACTTCCAAAAGGGGGGCCCATCCCCCATTGTTTCCAATGGTAGCTAATAGGAGATGGAGCTACACATTTGAGGGTCTATAACTTTGCCCAAACCTGGGTGGTATCATCTCCTAAAGATACCCTGAAAGTTTGGTGCTGCTAGTTTAACAATTGCACCCCTGACAGCAGGCATCCCCCAAATTTCCCCAGATTCTCCTTTTCCCCCCCCCCCCCCCGGCATGGATTTAAAGGGAGAATCTGAGGTCCCCAGTTTAAACATTGAAAGTGATGGTGTTTCAGGGTGGGGGATAATCCACCCCAGATTCTCCCTTTAAGGTGGATTTAAAAGGAGAATCTGGGTTCCCTAGTTTAAACACCATTAAAAGTGATGCTGTTTGGGGGTGGATTCCAGCATCATAGCAGCCGCGAATGTGGGGGGCGGGGGTGCAAAACTCAGATTTTCCACTGGGCTCTATTTTCCCTAGCTTCATCTCTGCCTGGAGGGGAGGGCAGAAGGGACTGCCGGCTGGGAGCCCAGCCGGTGGGGAGGGCGGGAGGGCGGGGCAGAGAAGTCTGCCGCCCCTGGCCTCGGAGAGCTGCTCCGGTGGGCCTCCCAGGAGCCTCTCAGCCTGTCTCTGACTGGGCAGCAGGGTGTGGTGGGTAGAGTGTCGTGCTGAGATTCGGGAGCCCCAAGTTCAAATTCCCAATCTGCTACAGAAACTAGCTGGATGACTTCAGCCCAGTCACGTGTTCTCAGACTCTGCTACCTCGGAGGGCTGTTCTAAGGATGACAGTGGAGAGCTCCGGGAAGAAGGAGTTCCCAAATGTGTTAGAGCGCTCCCTTCTCTTTCTTCTCTACTAAGCTCCTCCAAATGTTTATATTTCTGTTAATATATGTTTATATCCTCCAAATGTTTACATTTTTGTAATGTTTTAATGTTTACACTTTGTAATGTTTGATATTATTGTATTTTTATAAGTATGTAAGTCGTTTGAGTCCCTTGGGAAATTGGCGGGGTAGAAATGTAAAATAGATATACATAAAAAATAAGTACTGAGGCCGGGGTGGGACTTGGGGAGGCATGGCCATGATGCCCAGGGGGGTGGCTCACCCGCCGAACCCCCCCCCCTAAAAAATCTATACCTACATCCCTGGGATAGGGCACTATCGTGCATAATGTCCTGGGGGGGTCGCCTATGTGATTATCTGCCCGCTAGGCAGAGTCGTACGGCCTATAGGGACATGGGGTTACCCACGTCCCCAAGCGCATGCCTTTTGGTCATATCCACACATGACCAAATGGTGTGTGCCCCAGCTGCATGCCATTAAGCCCCGCCCCTGCCTCCGGAGCCAGTCTGCAGGGTGGTAAAGGGCGGGGCTCAGGGGCGGGCAGCCATGGCACCCACCTGGGCCCCATGCCGCCACCAAGCCCCGGGCTTTATGCACGCCGTCTTTCAAAAGCCAGCCTACACAAAGGCCGGGGGCAGGACCATGCCCTCAAGCCCTGTCCCCCTGGCTTGATGTGTACTTGGTGCAGTGAGCTCCATGCTGTCAGGAACAAGTCTGTACTCTTGAGGCTGAGATTGCTGACTCACAAAAACTGTGGTACAAAGAGCAGACATTCAGGCATAGTCAAGAATTGTCAACCTCCTATGCTGCCAACTTGTCTGGGTACTAATATATAATTCTAAGGAGGAGGAAATTTTTCCCTAGGGGAGACCTGTTACACTAAATTAATGAACTGAAATCTTCCACCAAGTAGAGTTGCCAGATGCCTGGAAGGAAAACATGCCTCACCCCTTCAACAGTGGCTTAATGGGATGCTATTTACCAGTGATATTTTTAGTCTCCATCTCTGAGCTAAATACTTTGCTGTGGTACTTGTTGTAGCTGGAATCTTCCAGAGCTTGTGAGGACTGAGCTTGTGTGAGTTCATACTTTAGAACCTGGAGAGTCATCACCCATTCTTCCTGTTCAACTGATACATAACCATAACATGTTTTTAAAGAAGAAGGAGGAGGAGGAGAAGAAGAAGAGCTGGATTTATATCCCCCCCTTTCTTTCCTATAGGAGACTCAAGGGGGTTTACAAACTCCTTTCCCTTCCTCCCTCACAACAAACACCCTATGAGGTAGGTTGGGGTGAGAGAGCTGTGACTAGCTCAAGGTCACCCAGCTGGTGTATGTTAGAGTGCCCAGGCAAATCTGAATTCCCCAGATAAGCCTCCACAGCTCAGGCAGCAGAGCTGGGAATCAAACCCAGTTCCTCCAGATTAGAGTACACCTGCTCCTAACCACTATGCCACTGCTGCACAGAGACCACACTGAAGGAACCATAGATATCATGAGAAGGGCAGAGGATCAGGACCTGGGCACCAGTCCTGTGAGTCTCGGGGTGTGTCTGTGTGTGTGTGTGTGTGGGTGGGTGGGTGGGTGGGTGGGTGGGTGGGTGTGCGCGCGCACGCGCGCATTCATCTGGTTGCCCCTTCCCTGCCCCAAGGAGCAATGCATATCTTCTCCAATCCACTTGGGGAAGGCACTGCTAACCTTAGATGCCAACAATCGACCAGGGTGCCTTTTTCAGCAAGCTGCAATGAACACAGAGTGTATACCATGTAAGTTCTTTGGTAATTCTCATTCAACTGCTACAGGGTTGATTACTCTTAACACTTTAAATGGTTCAATGAATTTGTGCCCCAGTTTTCGGCTCCCCTGTAATCCTCTTAGGTTTTTTGAGGACAGGTAGGCGAAGTCCCCCTTTTTATACACTACCTTCCGACGGTTCCTATCAGCTTGCCATTCATAATCCCCCTTCTCCTTTTGTAACGTCCCCTGGATGGCCTTCCATGAGTTTTGTAGATCTGTGACCCATTCCTGCAAATTTCCCAGCCCATCCAACCACTGTCCTAGTAACAGGAACAACTTCTCTCCGGCTGCATACCACTTGAAAAGGGCTCCTGCCCATTCTTCTATGAATAGCATTATTATATGCGAATTCAGCAAATGGTAACAACTCAACCCAACTGTCCTGATAGTAATTCACATAACACCTTAAGTATTGTTTCAGCACCGCATTTGTTCTCTCCGTTTGGCCACCTGTGGCTGCATGATAGGCTGAAATCAACCCCTGTTCCGCCCCTAGTAACTTTAGAAACTGTTTTGAAAATCGGGAAACAAATTAGCTCTCCCGGTTTGATATTATTTTTTCCAGGGTTGAGTGCAGCTGGTAGATCTGCCCAATGAACAGGCGGCAGGCGGGTGGAATACCCGCACAGGGGATAAAGTGCACCTATTTCAAGAACAGGTCTGCCACCACCCAAATCACCATTTCCCCCTTATTTATGGGTAGATCCATGATAAAATCTATAGATATGACTCTCCAAGGGGCTGCAGGCACCAGAAGCGGCTGCAGCAGCCCAGGCTGCTTGCCTGGCATTGTTTTAGCCATGGCACACACTGAGCACCCCTTTACGTATGCTTCTATGTCAGTGGTGGCGAACCTTTGGCACTCCAGGTGTTATGAACTACAATTCCCATCAGCCCCTGCCAGCATGGCGTTCTAAACAGATAATGATTTTATTTGTAGCTTTTATGAAGCAGTTTCAGATTATATTTTTACAAGCAACTTGGTATACTAACACTATACCCATTCATCTACAGGGTTATCGATTATTCACCCTTCCAGCTCCGAAATCAAGTATGTGTGGAGCACCTTCCTTATGAGGAGAGGCTGCAGTGTTTGGGACTCTTTGGAGAGGAGACGTCTGAGGGGGGATATGATTGAAGTCTATAAAATTATGCATGGGGTGGAAAATGTTGATGGAGAGAAATTTTTCTCTCTTTCTCACAATACTAGAACCAGGGGGCATCCATTAAAAATGCTGGGGGGAAGAATAAGGACTATAAAAGGAAACACTTCTTCACGCAACGTGTGATTGGTGTTTGGAATATGCTGCCACAGGGGGTGGAGATGGCCACTAACCTGGATAGCTTTAAAAAGGGCTTGGACAGATTTATGGAGGAGAAGTCAATCTATGGCTACCAATCTTAATCCTCCTTGATCTCAGATTGCAAATGCCTTAGCAGACCAGGTGCCTTTGGGAGCTCACATGCAGCACCCGGTGGGCCACTGCGAGTAGCAGAGTCCTGGACTAGATGGAATCTGGTCTGATCCAGCAGGCTAGTTCTTATGTTCTTATGTGTGGACAGGCTGGGGTTGGGCTTGTGACATTTATATCTTTAGACTTAGGAGGTTCAGTTCAGCCACCTGATTGGTCAGAATGTAAATATATTCAAATTATTTGTACCTCTGGAAGGCAAATGGGTGATCTTCTTTGTGTTAATTTGTATGCACCACTATTTAAATCTGCTAAATCTCACCAAATATGGTCTGTTCTATTTGATAGTCTAGAACAGGGGTAGGGAACCTGCGGCTCTCCAGATGTTCAGGAACTACAATTCCCATCAGCCCCTACCAGCATGGCCAATTGGCCATGCTGACAGAGGCTGATGGGAGTTGTAGTTCCTGAACATCTGGAGAGCCGCAGGTTCCCTACCCCTGGTCTAGAAAAGGCAGAGACATTATTTCCTGGGATGGATATTCTGTAGTCAGGCGATATAAATTCTTACATCAATTACGAACATTCTGTTCAAAAGGACACCAGCTTCAGGGGTCTGCAACCTGCAGCTCTCCAGATGTTCATGGACTACAAATCCCATCATCCCCTGCCAGCATGGCCAATTGGGATTTGTAGTCCATGAACATCTGGAGAGCCACAGGTTGCAGACCTATCCATTGGATTTCACATGATAAAGTCTCAAATCATTTTGGAGTTATATTTCTAAACACCATTTCTGAATTCAGACTTTACTGTCTAATCTAAGAGTATCTTTCCAAGGGTTTTTGTTCCTTTTCAAAGTCCAAAATGTGCTAGTGTAATAGACCATACTTTGGTCTCTCAGCCTCTGCTCGATATCACATTTGGTACTCAAAACAGGCCCGAGAGTGATCATTTACCCGTGTCTGTACATTTAATTTCTTTATGCATTATAAAATTTCACAACTTTGGCCCCTTCTGCACACGCAAAATAATGCATTTTCAAACCACTTTCACAACTGTTTGCAAGTGGATTTTGCCATTCCGCACAGCTTCAAAGAGCATTGAAAGCAGTTTGAAAGTGCATTATTCTGCATGTGCGGAATGAGCCAGTAACACTTTTCATTTAGTTACTTGTTGGCTTAAATGGAAAGATTTTTTAGATAATTGTATCAAACGTTGTCTCAGTTCATCTGACTTACTAAATATCAGAGTGCAACTAATTATAGACTGCTAGAATGCTATTATAATAGCTCCTTTTTGTTAAATCCATATTACTTGAAGACCGGCTACCCAGGGCAATCCAAGGAAAACCTGATTTAACCATGTAATTAAAACCTGGGGCTCCTACTAAAACTCATAAATGAGTGGCTGATAAACAGGCATGCCAGGATACTTGTTTAATCCAAAATTCAAAATACTCTGTATGATAACCTCATTTTAAACCCACAAAACATTTTCATGATACCTAACAGATCTTTCTGAAACCCCATTGAGAAGAGCTTTCACAAATGCCCCCTTTCAAATGATAGCATCAGTCTATTTAAACAGCAGCTATAATAAAATCCCTTCAGCTTTACAGCACTGCCCTTGCACAACCAGGCACCTTGAGGATTTAGCCCAGTATTTTTTTTCATTGTTCAATACAATGCTGTTCAATCCAGGCTGATCCTATTTCCCTTGAAACATATGCAAATCTCTCTGGCTGATTCTTCACAGGCTGCAAGGGGTTTATGGAACTCATTTCTGCTTTCTTTGCTGTTCGCACAGTGGGATCCCTGAGGCAGGAGGCAGCACAGTTTGCATGGAAATGCTGTGTTTCCATGAGAACTGCACGGCCGAGAATTGCCCCACTCGAGAATCCACCCCGTGGGAATCCTCCCACCTGAGAATTCCCCCCACCTATCTGCATGGCATGGTATGGCACGGCATGGTGGCCACCTATTAGAGTATCCCCTCTAACGGCATCTGCCTGAAGGATTCACCATAATGGTTGAGGGAACGGGGTGGTAATTGAATGCTTCCTGCTTGCCATTGTTCATGCAGGCAGGCAGGAAGTGTTTGCAACCAGGTTAATGAAAAGAAGTCACGGAATTAGCAGTTTTCATTTAACCTGGGTTGTGGCCACTAAAACGGGTTAGCATCATTTTGGGGGTGAGTTCTGTTGGAACCCCCACAAGCTTTTTAAAAGGTCCCTTCCCTGTTTTACTTGGTCTGTGCAGACTCACCCTCTGTTACATATTGTTGCCATTTCAGTGCTCAAGCTAAGGAAGAAGTACTTGTGTTCCAAACTTTCAAAATACATGCAGTTGTGATATTTGCTGCAAGGTGCTATTTTTTTTGTTTTGTGATTTAATTTTATAACTTTATAACTTTTATAACTTATGTATAATTTTATAACTTTATAACTTATTAATGCACAACCCCTTACACCCTAGTTCTTGCTCTCCTTTTCAACCCTCTCCATTTCTTTTAATTGTATGTTAACATCTATGTCAATAATTAATGTTGCTTCGATGTTGTTTACTATTTAATGTAATTTCCTACCTCAATTGTTTGTCATAATGAAGCGTATTTATTTATTTATTTATTTATTTATTTATTTATTTATTTATTTATTTATTTATTTATTTATTTATTTACCGCCCAATCCCCGGGGGGCTCTGGGCGGTGTACATTATATACACAATATATAACAAGGGTCACAATGGTGACCAAATACACTAAAATCCATTAAAACCATTAAAACCATTTAAGCAGTGGACAAAAACAGTAACAACAATAATGATGATGGCGTCCCGTAACCCAATTCCTTAAACCGCCCCAAAAAGGAGGGAGCGGCCAGACTCTTCTTAAAATAACAATAAATATACAAATAAATTATAAAATAGAGAGCAAAAGCCCAAGGAGCAAAGCAAAGGAGGGGGGAGGGGGAGGGGGCGCACCCCAGCGGCTGGACACCCCAAAGGCCCGGCGGAACAACACAGTCTTACAGGCCCTGCGGAATTCACCAAGGTCCCGCAGGGCCCGGACAGCTGGAGGGAGAGTGTTCCACCAGGCCGGGGCCAGGGCCGTAAAGGTCCTGGCCCGTGTGGAGGCCAGCCGCATCATTGAGGGGCCAGGAACCACCAGCAAATATGTGGTTTTTATATCATTCATTATATAAGGTAACTAATAAAAACACTTTGGAAAAAAAGAAGCAACAATCTCAAAGGGAGAAAAATGGAGAAAGCACAAAATGACGGTCAGAAATCATGGGGAGGGACGGGTACAGACATATATCATGGTAAAGCGGAAATTGAAGACGTTTTACAAGCATTTGGGGGGATTTGTGCAGGAAGGGCTGTTGTGTAATACATATAGGTATTTGTCCAGACAAGCTTGGATTCGAGATTGCCACAGAGCTGGACCTAACTCAGTCGAGGGGCTTGTGCCGATCAGCCGGCGAGCTCCAGGTCTTTTTGACAACCACGATCCTGCCAGATTCTGTTAGACAATTGAGTCTAAACAAATTGTTGGTCTAGTGAAGCAGCGTTTTCTTTATTGCAATAAAAATGAACGGGACACACACACATACACAAAACAAGCATTTGTGTGCCCCAAGAGGGAGGGGACAAGGACAGCTTTATGCATTTGGTTCTACTATCTGAAAACAGCAGCCCTCCTGATTGGTCCCATATAGCTAGGCAGAATATCATCAGATGAATAGAACAATTGAACAAAGAACACACAGTTTCTTATCTGTCTGGTGTGATGAATACCAGACTATGGCAGCATTCCTTAGCTGCTAGCCCTGCCCTGTGACGCTGGCTTGTGCCTCACAGTCTAAAACAGATACCATTATGCATTACAATTTAAAACAAACATTGTTCACTGGCTTTCTGCTTTACAATTTAAACAAACAAATATGTATTTTTACCACAAGAGTAGATTAAACTGTTCTCGTTCCAGGAGGGGAGGAGCAACATCCATAAACATCAGCCACTTTGCTGGAAGAGCCACAAGTAGTTTGTTTTTTAATTCCATCTAGCGATGGAAGATATTATTACAATAGGACTTTAAAATATGCAGTTAACACACAAAGACAAGATCAGGGTTCAATAGTACAAACACAAAGAGCTGTACTTTCAAAATAGATGCAGTTGTGATATTTGCCATAAAGTGCTATTTTTTTTGTTTTGTGATTTAATTTTTATAACCTTATAACCTTATTAATGCATTTATATAACCTTATAACTTTATGTATAACCTCATAACCTTACTAATGCATTTTACTGTATTTTAGTAATGTTAAGATCTGTGACTACAATTTTAACAAACTACTACTAGTAGCGTAACTATATCATTAAGCTAGTTACGTTCTACTGAGAACTCTCAACTATCTCCGCAATGAAATTGGCGATCTCTTCACAAAGACCAGGGTCCGAGTTGTTTAACAATAGAGATAACCCAGTCAGATCAGGCAGCCCAGATTGGAAGAAAAAAATGTAAGTTGGTATATATAGAGCTGATGTTATCAAATCCGGTGCAGTGTAAGAGTTGGTGAGTCAGGGTTTCAACCACATTAAGTTTGCAACTGCATAGCCTTGCAGATTTTTCTAAATTGCTGAACCTACCCATTAATAGGGCAGAGGGCATAACGTTAAATCGTGCAATGGTAAGGGCTCTCCTTGTGCGTGGGTTCGTTATAGTATGGAGGTAGTAGGCCATACGTCTCTGCTCAAATGGAATTAAGAGTTGTGTTGGAGAGCAGGTTCGTTTGGCTGCTAGATGTAAATTTGCAAATTCTAGATCTAAAAGCCGATCTCTGAGCCTATTGTACACTTCTGAATAGGACGTTAGGTAGAGTGATTCAATAGGCAGGCCGATGGAAATAATCTTTCTCTCGATTAGAGAAAACCAGGGGTTAGCCTGCATGTCCTGTAGTGTCAATGAGACAAGGGAGCGTTCGGATGGCAAAGAGGACTGATCTTAGGATAGCAAAATATGTTCAATTGGTCTTGGCCAAACCAGGGTGCCAACAGCCCCGGTGAGCTGTGTAACATACAGTGAGGACAACCAATGGGCTTCTCCCATGGTGTGGAAGAACAGCAGCCTTGGTGTATTATGTACATTCCTCATGAGTGAATTAGGCAGTCTGCCTGGGTAAGCAGGAATGGCTCAGATCCTGTTTGTCAGCATATTTGCAGTTTGTTTTTCTTCCAGATTTATACTTGCTACACTCCATGCCTACGCTGCTATTTTCGCTTGGTTGCTTGCTCATATTCTGCTACTGCAGATGTGATGCTGCTCCTGCTTTAAAATTTGGAGCTATTCCCATCTTTGCTGTTGTCTTTGGAGCATGTATGGGTAGACTCATTAAGCGGCAGTTCCCCACCAGGTTGTGAAACCATCTGATAAACTGAAAAAATGACTAGAAGCTTAGAGAAAACAGGATCACAATAAAATGGTGTCCCTCCTCCAATGACCTGCTGGAAGGTCTCACAGAGGAAAACAGAGACAGAGGCACTTGAGAGAGTGTTATGAATCAGTATTAAAATACATAACTGGCCAAGCTATCTTTATTTTCTGAGGTCAAATCCCCACTTGAAATTTGCACACAGTTCCAAACCTGTTTGTTGTGAAACCGTGTCCTCTTCATCAGAGTTTCTCCCTCCCCACTGTAGCGAGCACACAGCAGACACACCCGGTTGCAGAACTCTTAGCAATCCCCACTACCAGGCGAGCTTGCTTCACCAGTCTCCCCTGATTGGCTGGTGTGCCTTGATGGGGCGGGACCTTTTCCCACTGCGGAAACGTACCTTGTAGGGGCGTGATCAAAAAACCAACGTGTAAAAGTTTAACTGTTTAACTGTGCAAACAGTTAATCGTTACCTGTATAAACCATTAACAATTCAAAGTTACATGTTTGACTGTTTAACATTTGCGTCCCTTTCTGCTGGCCGATCGCAAAAGCAGAAATAAAACCAAGGAAAGGCTGTGCGCGCATCGCAGTGCTGATTGGTTGCCTGAATTCCACGTCACACTCCAGGGCGGGAAACGAGTCAGGGTTTCAACCTCATCCCTCCCCTTGGATCAGCTCTGAACCGTGTTAATGGGGTCTATGCCACTTGCAACCAGGTCCTGCCGGAACATGGATTAACGGGGAGAATGAGCGCCAGAAACGGAATCTGCCATGCAATCAATGGGGAGGTCGTCCCTCAAACCTGGTTAGTTTGTGTTCTGAAACCTGTCTAAGATGGTAGTGGGGATTCGACCTGAGAGAACTCGGTTTGATTCCTTGGCCAGACAGGAAGTGCTCCAATGGGAAAATAGTCTTACCCCTTCACACAAGTTTCAGCCACACCTGTTGTGGGTCATGTTGTCAAACCAAGGCAATATATTGTAAGAGGCTATTATCCAGAAGCACGTTTTCAAGTGTTTTAAAAATTGTTATTTAGCTTTGATTATTGAGGAAGCAGGGCAAAGGGAGGATATTGAAGAGTGGATATCAAGATGAAAGAAAATTATAGCAAGAGAAGGAAAAAGAGAAACAAAGATGTAAACTATTACCAGGGACACAATACACCCGGATATAAAACCACATTAACAATTGTTTACTACACCAAAGATTGAACAAGTAGCACATGTGTACAAGAATTACAAAATGTGGCCAAATGGTAAATAGTCATATTGTAAACAATTTTACAGTAATAAGACAAAACGTTTTCAGTATTCGATAGAGGAATCTGGATGCATTCCCATGTCGAAAATCTTCATCTGCAGAAGCTTAATTTGTGATATACTGTAATAGATTATGGCTAATTTAACATGTTATGGAACAGCTGAATGGAGCAAGATAGTTAATGCTTATCTCCCCAAAACCAAAACACACAAAAAGTCCCACCCGAAGGAGTATCCTAAGATGTAAGAAGGGAAATCTATTATTCTAACCACTTATGAAGGTCTAATAACTGGCAGGAGCACCTAAAAAAAACCCACGTGTATCTGCCAGTAATTATATATTGCAAAAGTGCTAAGAACATAGTACTCAAAATTAACTAATACAATATACGCATAAATCTGGCAAGAGCTAGAGCTGACTGAACCAGCAAGAAACGCTCTCTAGTAGCAGTCACAGAAGAAGCATAATTAAAGGGAAAGCAATTGTTACAATTCCTTGCAACTATCTTCGTCTGCTGATTAATCCCACCCAGAGGAGAACTTTGGCTACTGCAAGATGTAATGTGCTGCCATCAGCTCTCCTGGAGGGAAGATTTAAGAATATAGAACGTTCTAAAAGGGTTTGTTCTTGTGATCTGGTTACAGTTGAAACACTTGACCATTCTCTGTTTGTATGCCCTAAATATGATCAGATACGCATGAAATATATGAATTCTATTTTCTTGCAATGTTCTCAGTGGCAAGGGGGTTACAAGATACCCAACCTCCTGAACAACTCTGATGGGCTCTTTTGCGAGACTGTTGCAAATTTTATACTGGAAATTAGTAATTTTAACTGTGTTTTTAAAATCTTGTTTTACTTTGAAATTTTGTCCTGTTTTGTATGCCAATAAAGGCTTCTTGTTGTTGTTGAAAAATGGTGTGATAAGGCATTACAGGTATGTGTTTAATTAAAAGATACATAGTCAATACATTATTACCAGGAACTATATAAGGCCACTAATCTTTCCCCGGCAGGCACCCATGCAGCCCTCAGCCCAGTTTTTAGTAGCCCATCTTCTAGCGATACCACACACAAAAGTACTAGCCCCCATACTGTTAAACAAAAGAAAGCAAAGGAGCAGTGCTGTTCCCACCCGCCATGCTGAGGAAAGTGTCAAGCATGTGAGGGATAGCTTTAGACACAAATGAAGAAAAAGCAGAGACAGAACAGAGGGAGGTCACTGAAAGGAAGAACCAGTCGTTGGTGTACAAAGAAGAACAGGTTGTCATAAGGACATAAGAACATAAGAACTAGCCTGCTGGATCAGACCAGAGTCCATCTAGTCCAGCACTCTGCTACTCGCAGTGGCCCATCAGGTGCCTTTGGGAGATCACCTGCAGGATGTGAAAGCAATGGCCTTCTGCTGCTCCTGAGCACCTGGTCTGCTAAGGCATTTGCAATCTGAGATCAAGGAGGATCAAGATTGGTAGCCATAGATCGACTTCTCCTCCATAAGTCTGTCCAAGCCCTTTTTAAAGCTATCCAGGTTAGTGGCCATCACCACCTCCTGTGTCTAGAACCGAGACAAAATTGCAGAGCTGTTTTGTGAGTTGAAACAGCCTGTGCTGAATCAATAATGCAGCTGTGAAGGGACCATATCAAATGAGAATGATAAAGACAGCTTTAACACCTGGCCCTGAAAAATAGAACTATCCCTTGTCTGAAAGGGAACGATTCAGGGGGAACTGGGAGGAAAGAAGATTGTCACGTTGTTGGATATTGTAATCGTTCACATGTTCAGTGATTAAAACATTACACTAAACGCTGATGTAGAGATATTCCCTGGGAGGGAAAGGCTGCATGGTACAGCCTGATCTTATTAGATCTTGCAAGCTAAGGAAGGTCAGGACTTGGAAGGGAGAATGATAAGGAAGGCTCTGCAGAGGAAAGCAACAGCAAACCAGCTATGCTTCTCTCTTGCCTTGAAAGCCACTTGCTCAGGTCACCATAAGTCAGCTATGACCTGAGGACACTTTACACACCCACATAGACATTCCCTGTAAAAACTTTACTTAAACAGTTATTGCTTCCTGTTCCTTTCTTGTTGTTTGCCAGCACTGCTGTCCTCCCCACAACAACATGTGGACCACATTAGTTCCTACCTCGGTTTACTCTCAACAGTGGCGAATTTGCCTAGGGACAAGGGGTACCCCATGTCCCCGGGCACATTCATTGCAGTCACGTGGGGGGCGCCAAAACATCCCCCCACACAGACTGATTTCACAAGCCCAGCTGCTGCAAGAATTAAAGAAGCCTGACGTAGCCCCGCCCACTCTACGGTGGCCCTGAGTGTCCAGAGGGTGGGGGAGAAATACCACTGTGCCCGCAGGAGGAGGGTTGGGGAGTTCTGCCTCCCCTCCCCTCCCTCTCACCCAGAGTGCAGTGCCTTATTCTCCATTAAGTCCTTGCCATTGCTCTCAAGCCTTCTCCCCAGCAGACGGGCGCCGGCAAGCACCGGAGAAGTCCATAGGCCGGCTAGGGAGACAATCTCTGCCTCACCTGCTGCCCCACAAGGTGTTTGTTGTGAGGAGAGGAAGGGGGCGCGCGTTTGTTAGCTGTTTGGAGACTCCTTAAAGGTAATGTGCAAATCCAAACTGCACTTCTATCCGTAAAATCTTGTTTGCAATTGTGAATGGCCTGGGGGGGGGGCGCATGAAGCACCTGGCTTCTTAACTTTTGCTGTGGGGCTGGGCTGTAATCTGCAGAGCTGAGTTTGATTCCCCACTTTCTCTGCCCCACAAGGAGTTTGTTGTGGGGAGAGGAAAGGGGGGCATTTGTTAGCTGTTTAGAGACTCCTTACAGGCAATGTATGAATCCAAACTGTTCTGATATTCCTAAAATCTTGTTTGCAATTGTGAATGGCCTTAATGGGGGGGGGGGGATGGAGCGCCTGGCTTCTTAACTTTTGCTGTGGGGCTGGGCTGTAATCTGGAGAGCTGAGTTTGATTCCCCACTTTCTCTGCCCAACCTGCTGCCCCACAAGGTGTTTGTTGTGGGGAGAGGAAAGGAAGGCATTTGTTAGCTTGCAAACTCCTTTCCCTTCATCTCTCCACAACAGACATTTTGTAAAGTAGGTGTAGCTGAGAGAGTTCAAAGAGAACTTTGACTAGCTCAAGGTCACCAATCAGGCTTCATGTGTAGGAAACAAATCCAGTTCATCAGATAAAGGTCCACCACTCATGTGGAGGAGTAAGGAATCAAACCCAGTTCTCCATATCAGATGCCACCTGGCTGAAAAGAGCACATTCATTCATCTTTGCCATACACTTAGCTCTTACCTATAACATCAGTTATGGGGGTCTCTTATGATTCTTTTGAATGTTTGTTTTAGACAGATTGTCGCCACAGGGCATTGGGAGCAGGTCCTCTCCAGAGCAGTGACTGGTTTCTTAATTTGGAGGGGACAGGTTGGTCAATAAAGCAAAATAGAAGCTCTGATAGAAAGTAAATTTGTTGTCTGAAAAAAATATGAGGGAATTGGTCAAACATCCATTTATTTTCCCCCTTCCTCAGCTGCTTTGGCTTTTTACAAAAGCATGAGGTTCTGGTCTTCTGCATCCTGTGGTGGTGGAGCTTACTCTTTGTGGCCTTCAAGAGGGGACCTATCTCCATCTAGTCCAGCAATTAGTTTCTAGCACTAGGCAGCCAAATACATCAGACCAACTTCTGAGCAGACCTTGTGAGTTACAGCAGTCCCTGTTCTCAGCATATTGTCAAGTGAAAAACTCAGAGGCACACTGGCAGAAAATGATGCCCAGGGCAAGGCAAGAGTTTTCCACCCCTGCCCCCCCCCCCCCCGCCATCTGCCCAGCCAGCACTGGGTGCAAGACCTGGTTTTGTCCACCCCCCATCAAGCCCCACTTACAATTTCCCTGTCAGCTATGGGGGCCAACCATGTGCTTCAGAAGCCATGGCTCCCCACTCCAGACTCTGGGGGCTTTGTGGGGGGGGGGGGAGGCTGCCCAGTCCCCATGCTTAACTTGGAAGGCCCTGCATCTTTGCCAGGCCGTCTCCACTTGGGCATGTCGTGGGGAGTTTGCAGGAATGATAAACACTGTTTCTAAAAAATACCCACCCACCCCTTTCTACTACAGGTTTGTCTGGTAACAAGAACACTGGAACCTTGATACTTGATACTTGTTTTAAAATGAGTAGAGTACAGGTAGAGGCACTACTGCAAGGTGGCAGATTTACCCTACATCAGATCCACAAAGATAAATGGGGAAAGCCTGCTATCCAAGGCACTTCAGCACTTCAGCACTGCTATCCAAGGCACTTCAGCCAACTCACAGTTGTCTCTCTGATTTTCTTTCTTTGCTCCAACTGCTTTTGGGGGGAAGGGCTCTCTTATTCCAACCTCTGATGGTGGCGGTGATTTGTGAGAGATTTACATGCTTAAAAGTTAATTCCCACTTGCACTGGCTTGGAGCTCTTTCTGAGGCTAACAACCTACCTCATAGGGTTGGTGTGAGGACAAAATTAGGAAAGAGAGTTGGTGGGGAGAGAGCCATGTATGTTTTGCTGGTGGTAGGAGGTGTTTTGTGAGATGGTGCAAAAAATCATTGTTTGGTCATTGTGGGGGAGGGGGTGGGGGCACCAAACTCAGATTTTGTCCCCGGGCTCCAGTTTGCCAAGATCCGCCCTGACTCTCGAGACATACAAACATTGACAACGAACTATTTCTTCAAGTCAGGCTAGTGCAGTTCAAAGTGCTCTTTCCAGATAAGATGCTTGTTTGCTCTTGGTTGCATTTTAACAGATATATTACACACCTTCACTGAAACCCAGAGGTGCCTTTCAAAGGGGTCATGGCAGAGTAACACTTGCTGACGCTAATGACAGTCACTGGGAGACCGTGTCTGTAAAGGCACTGTGGTGTAGATTGACAGAGGGTGACTGCTGAACGGTGCCAAGGTTACACGAAATGGACAGGACCACAAAACCAGGTGTAATCTAATTCCCCCCCACTGTCTAACAAAGTGGATCTTCAGCACCTAAGAAAAGGCACAGATTACAGCAAAAACGGCCACAGCCAAGGCGGCCATCTTGAACACAAAGGGCAGCAATGTGCCTCCAGCTGAGTCCTCAGTGGGCCTTGTCCTCAGGGGCTTGATGATCCGTTCATTCTGGGTCAGGATCGCCTTTTCAGCTCCAGCCCATTTCCCGGGCCCTACCAGGCGGTACTGATATGGCGTGCACGGCCCAAAGAAAAGCACCCAGGCCAGCTTGGGATTTGTGAGGAACAGTGATCTGACATCGGGCTTCACAGCAATCTGAGAGGCCAGCTCATCCATGTAATCAATGTAATCCACTTGGATGGTGTGACGTGGGCTTTTCACATACCTGAGGGAAAAGGGAAGCAGAGAGCAGATCAGCGGGGAAAGCAACAGTATATTGTAAGGGTAATGACATGTGGGAAGGTCTCCTCCTAAAGGGATTTTCTCTAAGTCTTTTAAGCTCCTCAACTGCAGTGGAAAAACTGGACAACATTGCCTTGGGTAACTATAGCTTAGGTCTTGGGCGAAAAGTTTCGCACCAGTGGACATTTCATGTTTTCATCTCAGTGCTTAAGTTTTCAGCATTCTGCTTCTTCTCTTCATCCCTCATGCCAGGTTCTGCTGGTTCTAGCCAAAAGTTTTGCATTGATGAGATTATCATTTTTTAATGTTTCTATTGCTCCCCATGGCCTAGTCAGCCTTGGCCCCTCATGACAGTATGTATCTTTACGGCCAAGACAAGGTAAAGAAATTAAAATGATATCACTGCCATTAGGTCAACACACTTTGGACTGGAGGTTGAAATTTCACACGCTGGGTAGAACCTACTTGCGACTGGGTCCCCCATCATAGTGGAAGACCTTCTCTGGCAATCTTTTATCCCTTACCGACAGTGATGTAACATCACTTCCGGTTTCCTACAGAAGTACCATCACACCATGTGTGATCTTCAGTGCTGCATATGTCCCTGCCCTCTCCATCTTCCGCAGACAAGTTAAGTTTTGACTAACCCTCGTTGCAGAGATACTGGAAAGTAGCTAAAATCACTAAGAGCCATCTGCCCAGCCCACAAGTTAACCGGAAAGAGACTAAGCTTGCAGATTCGGATGAAACAAATACCAGACTTGGCCCGAATCTGGGTGAATTTGGACACATTCAGGCAAAAAATAACTGAATATGTCCTGCCCGAATATGAACAAATCCGAATGCAAGGTATTTTTTGTGGTTTATTGCATTTCGGCCTGCAGAGGGTGCAGTTTTAAAGCTAGTGGCTCCAAAATTTCAGGGTATCATCCTGAACTGTCCTGATGAAGCCACCTGAGCTTTGTGAAGTTTGATTCAGAGGGGCCAAAGTTATGGACCCTCAAAAGTGGTGCCCCATCCCCCATTGTTTCCAATGGGAGCTAACAGGAGATGTGGGCTACCCCTTTTATGAGATGCCCACAGCATTTGCCCCTCCCAAGCAAACATTAGCAAATTTGGCTGGTTCCTTTCAGGAGACTCACACCAGCAGACCTGCAGGAAATAAGTGTCCCTACCCAGAGCAAGACCCCCACCAGAGTGCCTCCCATTGAAACCTCTACCACAGAGCCAGCTGGGCATAACAGCAAGCACCATTGAAGTCTATAGTGGGGAAAGTTATTTTCCCCACCATAGAACTTGCTGAAGAGCCTAGCAGATTCTGGGGAATTTCTGAGTGTGTAAGCACTGGCTGCACATTTTTGAAGATAGAAGCGCCAGACTTTCAAGGTGGCTCCAGGAGGCCTCCTGGTAATAGCATCAAAGCTTGGTGAACTTTGCTCCTGGGTACGAGGGGGGGCATGGGTTGAGAGAGTTCTGAGAGAACTCAGCCAGTAGGCTTCGTGTGCAGGAGCAGGGAAACAAAATAAGCCTTTTGGGTGCCCGTAAAATTGAACCTGCAGAAGCAAAGTTGACCAAGTCTGGATGCTATTACCAGGAGGGCCTCCTGGAGCCACCTTGAAAGTCTGGTGCCTCTATCTTCACAAATGTGCAGCCTGCTTACACACTCAGAAATTTCCCATTGGCTACAATGGAACCAAGGCACTGCACAACATTTCTTGGGGTGCCTGTCAGGGATGCATTTTTAAAGCTAGTGACACCAAAATTTCAGGACATCACTCAGAGTCTGTTCTGATGATAGCACCAAAGTTTGGTGAAGCTAGGTTCAGGGGGGCCAAAGTTATGGGCCCTCAAAGGGGTAGCCCTTATCTCCAGTTAGCTCCCATTGGAAACAATGGGGGATGGGGCACCCCCCTTGGGGTTCCATAACTTTGGCCCCCCTGAACCAAACTTCACCAAACTCAGGTGTTATCATCAGAACTGTCTCTGGATGATATCCTGAATTTTGGTGCCGCTAGTTTTAAAAATGTGCCCCCCGCAGGCCAAAACGTGAAAAAACACCCAAAATACAAAACAATTCAAACGGACCCGAATTTTTTGGGTATACCCGAATATTCGGGTAAATCCAAATATGTTGTTTGTCTTATTCGGGCATACAGATAGTTTTATGTCTCAATAAATCCAAATCTGAATTTTACCAAGCTCCACCCACCGTAGAGCAAAGTAGGGTTGATAACCTCCAAGTGGGGTTCCTGGAATTGCAACTGATCCCCTAACTACAGAGGGGATTTTTTTGTCCCCTGGACAAAATGGCTGCCTTGGTGGGTAGACTGTATGGCATTATACCCTGCTGAGGTCCTTCCCCAAAGCTCATCTTCACCAGGCTCCATTCCCAAATGTCCAGCCCGGAAAATGACCACCCTAATTGTAAGGAGCCATTTATTGTACTCTTTCTTTATGGCATTTTAGCCAGGTTAAAGGACAGCACAAATTACAAACACTATACCCAAGCTACTAGGCATTCAAATCTCCTAAGCAAGTACTTGTATGTGAAACGTTAATTTTAACACATGGCATGCAAGATAGTAATTTACATTTTTACAAGACCTTTTGCTTCTTCAAACAAATGAAAGAATCCAGATGAACATAACAAGATGGGCAGCCCCATTCAAGAGCCTAACCCTGCAAACCCATCACCCTTCATGGCAGCCCTCATGTATTGATATTTTTTGCCATGCTGGTATACTGTTAATGTATTTTGGTTCATATACTGATTTATTGTCAATGTATTGATATAGTGTGGATTTAGTACTGATATGTATTGATTTGTATTGATATTGTGCTGCTGTTATTGTTACTAGCAAATAGTTAGGCTGTTGTGTTGAAGTTGCCATCTGCAATTTGATTCCTATTTTTAAATTTTATGTATTTTATTAGTGTTTATTCTGTTATAGGCCGTTTCCCCATTCACCTTTAGTTGCGGGGCACTTGCGGCAAATAATCCAGGAGCCTGCTGTGTTCCCCACTACCTCAGCGGCAGCAACGCAGCAACCCTGATTCTGCCACTCTCCTTCCTCCTTTGCGCGCGTTATTTTAGTTCCTGGATGTTCAAGCGACATTTTGCGTGCGGGTGAGTGGGGAAGCCCGGGGGTGACTTCGGGTTTAAGTTTCCCACCATCTGTCCAATAAGGCAACGGCGGGGTGTGCGCCATCCGCGCGGAGTCTGGGTTTTAATTTTTTTTATTAGTAACACTGAAAATCCACGTCTCCACGTCGTTTTGAGCGAACATGGGCAAATGCATATTGTGGATTCCTTGGCAGAATGTGGAGACATAGATTCGTCTTTTTGAAAAATAAAAAAAGTTCCCACCCCAGAACAGCCCAGCAGCCAATCAGGACAGCTCCTGAGCAGGGACTCCTGTGTAGTAGCTGCACGGCTGCAGCATTCATTTGACCAAGAGGCAGAAGCTGCGGTGGGGACCATGAGCCCATGCTGAAATGGTCCCACAGCAAAGGAAACTGCAGCTAACGCCCACCATTTCGTAAGTGGGGAAACGACCATAATGTATACTGTTTTGCTATACTGTTAGCCGCCCTGATCCCTACAGAGATAGGATGGGGTATAAATTGAAATACAAATACGAATATTATTATTACCAGCAACACAAGGAAGAGGAGGGAATAGCAATACTAAAACACCAGTGTGCAAAGTTAGCCATTCAGGTATAGCCCACACTGTACCTTTGTGCCATGGCTTCCTTCTTTGCTGTGATATCTGACATCATTTCACTTGTTGAAGGTAGCATATTAAGCCCTGAGAAACAGAAGCAAAGTTTAAGAGGCAGTGTTTTGAGAAGCAGTATGAAGGCAGGTGGAGAAAAGTGGACTATGAGGTCAAGAGGCCTGCTTTGGAAAAATCATTGTGCAAGCATGTCATACAGTGGTGTAGTGGCTAAGAGCAGGTGCACTCTGATCTGGAGGAACAGGGTTTGATTCCCCGCTTTGCCGTTTGAGCTGTGGAGGCTTATCTGGGGAATTCAGATTAGCCTGTGCACTCCCACACACGCCAGCTGGGTGACCTTGGGCTAGTCACAGCTTTTCGGAGCTCTCTCAGCCCCACCTACCTCACAGGGTGTTTGTTGTGAGGGGGAAAGGGCAAGGAGATTGTAAGCCCCTTTGAGTCTCCTATAGGAGAGAAAGGGGGGATATAAATCCAAAATCATCTTCTTCTTCTTCTTAAAATGTAGGATTATGATCTGGGAAACACTGGTTCAAATCCCAATTTGCGCCATGGAACCTTGCTGGGTGACTTTGGGCCAGTCACATGCAGAATATTGCACTTTCAGTCCACTTTGTAGCTGGATTTTACTGTGCGGAATAGCATAATCCACTTGCAAACAATTGTGAAAGTGGATCGAAAATGCATTATTCTGCATGTGCGGAAGGAAGGAAGGTACCACCTGGCAACTGGCAGCAGAGGGGAGAGGTGGATGGGATCTTACTGGGTATAAAATGAAGCTTAAGCCTCAACAATATCATACTGGTGACACTGAGACTGGTTAAGAGCAGTGGACTCTAATCTGGGTTTGATCTCCTATTCCTCTACATGATCTGCAGGCTCTTATCTGGTGAACCGAATTTGTTTCCCTGCTCCTACACATGGAGGCTGCTCGGTGACCTCTTGGGCCAGTCACAGTTCTTCAGAACTCTCTCAGCCCCACCTGTCTCACAAAGCATCTGTTGTGGGGAGAGGAAGGGAAGGGGTTTGTAAGCCACCTTGAGACTCCTTACAGGAGTGAAAAGCACTACCCTTCTTCTTCTTCTAAAGCCATTATGAGTCATAGCCCGCAAGAAGCCCATTCAGAAGAAGTATGAAAGAACTTACCCTTAAACACGCGGCTCACCCAGCGAGCCTGCAGTTCTGAAATAGGCATGATGGCTCCCAGAGGCTGTACGAGGCCAATAATAGCCAAGGTTGGCTTCTCCAAGTGAGGAGGAAAAACAAACTTATACAGGGAAATCTCGTTCTCAGATACTGGGAGGGTGTTCCCAAGGAAGGGGAAAGAGAAACTATATCCCGTGGCAAAGACAATAAAATCTATATTTTCTTCCTTCGTGCCGTCTTCAAAGATGGCAGCGCTTTCAGTTAATTCCTTGATGTTTGGTTTTACAAGAACTTTGCCGGAAATAATGCGGTTTGGCAGCTCATCGTTGACGGTTGGATGCTGGCTGAAAAATCTGCAGGTAATTAAAAAAATTAATACACCAAAATGAACGACTAAAAAAGCTACGGCACCATCATGCCTGGCATCTGTAGTGTTAAGTTCAGTCACCCTGTTATGACAGAGGGCCTGGCCAGCTTTGTTGAAGGGAAACTACATAGTTCGGCGGGCAGCAAGGCTTTGCTGCAGGGAAAAAAGAAATGTTCACAACTTGGCAGGCCTGAGCCTGAACTCTTTGGATGGTGATGGTATGTGACTGTCCCATTCTTAGCCCCTTAAAAATAATACTAACCTTCAAAAACTGCTCAGAAAGTAGGGAATGTCTCTCATTGCATCTACTACTGTATCTCATTGCACGGACCAGCGTGGTGTAGTGGTTAAGAGCAGGTGCACTCTAATGTGGAGAGCCGGGTTTGATTCCCTGCTCTGCCACTTGAGCTGTAGAGGCTTATCTGGTGAACCAGATTAGCTTGTGCACTCCAACACAGGCCAGCTGGGTGACCTTGAGCTAGTCACAGCTCTCTCAGCCCCACCCACCTCACAGGGTGTTTGCTGTGGGGAAGGAGGGAAGGGAGATTATATGCCCCTTTGAGTCTCTCCAAACTGTTCTTCTTCTTCTATGACTATTATTATTAGTTAATAGATTGAACAGGCTGCCTCTCCCCTGTTCACTCACACTGTTTCTTGGTCTGCCCCAACAGAGGTAGATCAGAAGGCAAAAAAGGGTCCCGGGAAAAGGCCCCGCCATTGTCTGCTTTGTGTCAGCTAATGCTGATGGTGGCTTCTACATGCTTGTGTGGGGCCACGCTACATAAGGTTAGTCTCACTTGGCCTGGGGTCTTGAGGGGCTTAATGACCAATCCACCCCTGACCCAAAAGTCCTGTCGAATCAGATATGCACTGAGGAGTCAGTATTTTCAACTCCCAACTCTTTTTGAAACATAATTCTCGTGTGCCTGGAGGCTTGATTTGGATAGGACCTATTTGTTCCCCTGCACACACTGCTGGTCTAACTTGAAACCATTCCAGTGAGCCAGTATTTGCCACACTGCAAAAAATTATGTGTAGCCATCAGTGGGTGTAATTTTCCTCAGTCCAAATTGCTCTGCCGCACATGCACACAGATACATATCGAAGAACTGTTTTGACATGGAATTCCCAGTGCATGTCTGGTTTGACAAGACCTACGGCAGACCTAGGAACAACGTTATGGCTAGTCTGATCCCCGAGACTGCAATCACTCTCTGCATTGAAGTGATGAACACAATGGAAGCATTTGCAGAGGAATGTTACATCTGCCAAATGCCAAACTAGGAAAACATGTCTACTGAGAAAACACAACTAATCTACAAATGACATGCTCCTGTAGGGTATCAAGCATCAAAGAGCCCCTACAACAGAGCTGTACCTCTGTAGCATCCTCAGAGGATCCTCTGAAGATCCTCTGAAGCCAGCCACAGATGCAGGCAAAATGTTAGGAGAAAATGCTACTGGAACACAGCCATACAACTCGGAAAACCCACAACACCCCATTTAGTTAACAGTCTTCTAGATCCATTGAAGTCAATGGGCTTAGAAAAATGTAACTCAGGGGTGTCACTCATTTGTCAGGAGGACCAAATATGATATAAATGTGACCTGGTTGGGCTGGTCTTGGGAATGGGGGTGGCTGCCTCAGCTGGCCCCAGAACAGCCCGGGGGGATGAGTGGGGTGGCTCCCTTCATAGAGCTTATCAGGCCTGCCAGCCAGCTGAGGCAAACCACCCCCGCCCTGATAAGCCCCTCAAGGGGACAGATTTTGCCCCCAGTTCACATGTAAGACACTCCTGGTGTAACGCTTATAGTGTAACCCTTAAGCAATTACCCTTTTCTAAGCCCACTTATTTCGATGGACCTAGAACCGTGGTGGCGAACCTTTGGCACTCCAGATGTTATGGACTACAATTCCCATTAGCCCCTGCCACCATGGTCAAGTCACTTCCAATTGGCCATGCTGGCAGGGGCTGATGGGAATTGTAGTCCATAACATCTGGAGTGCCAAAGGTTCGCCGCCACTGACCTAGAAGGCTGTTAACTCGTTCATGAAATGATTGTCTTTTAACCTCCTCTCATTCTCTTTTGCCTTCTGTCTTTGCAGATTGCAAGACATTTTTCGCAGCAGCATCTTAATTTTCTCAGTCGTTTCCAATTCACCGGGATATTCATGTTGGGTATGCACACAATACCAAAATGAGAGAATGCCACGCCAAATACAACTCCGCATATAAAAAAGACAGTGTTGCCTTCGCTACTGTAAAGCTATCCAAGGCCCAGCAAATGCACACAACTGAAAACGATGTGGAGGAAAAGCCACAGAGGGGAGAGGCAGAGAACAATTCAGGGCGGAGAAGCAGCAAGCAGGGAAAGGGTTGCGTGTTTCATCTCCCCTGCCTGCTTCTCTGCTAGAAATCAACCACCTCCCAGAGTGGCTTTTCCTGAAAAGGGGTTGTCCTATTTCAATCCCCTGTGTTTGCACGTAAAGTGTTCTTAGGTTCTGGAAATCAACTTTAAAATGGCCAGTTCACACGTTCAGGGCTGCGCTAAGGATTTTCAATCAGGTGCGCACAGAGGTGAGATCCAGCAGGTTCTCACAGGTTCCCGAGAGTAGGTTACTAATTATTTGTGTGTGCCGAGAGGGGGTTACTAATTGGTGATTTTGCCCCGTGATTTTTGCCTTAGTTGCGCCCCTCCTCTCAGCAGTAGCACGCAGAACTTGAAGCAGCCTAGCAGGAGGTGCACCGGCGTGCGTGGCAGCCTGCGCCTCCGTGCATTCGTTTTCCGCCCAAGGACCGGCGCAGCGGCTGCGTCCTTGCCACAGCCCCGCCCCCAGAATTCCCGGCCACGCCCCCGTCGTGTCCCGCCCAGCCCCATTGGCGCTATGCCACTGTTTGAATCCCACCACCATGGGAACCTGTTACTAAAATTTTTGGATCTCACCACTGGGTGGGCACCTGATGTAACTGCCAGCTGTGTGCACCCAGATCACACTGAGATCATGCCACACAGGAAAAGCATCCTCTCCTGCACCATTTTTGCCAACCTCAGAGGTGTGGCTTGTCTTGCTGGGAAAATTCACATCTGCTGATGATTACACGAAGGTGTCCCCAGTGGGGCAAACTGTAGCTCCCGTGAGTTGTTTCAGGTCAGAAAAATGAAGCAGAGGGAAAGTTTACATTCCGTCTCCTCACATGTCAGAGTTGCAATCTGAATTGGGCTCAAATGCATCTGGGAATTAGGTTCCCATCAAGGAACTGCCAGTGAGGAATTCCCAGACCACACTGGTCGAAAGGCCACTGAGCCTTTGTAATCTGTGAATTCGCCCTAAAGTGGAAGAACTCGAGCCTCAACTGTATTGCTGGACTCCATTGTGTAAGACAATGTCAGTCAAAGTAATGTCAGTCAAAGTAAAAGAACTCAAGAGCTGCCGAAGCCATGCATGGCTGTGTCAATACCTGTGTTGAGGTTTCAGGCCGTAATGAGAATGGTCAAATCTTTCGTTCAGCCTTTTTTCTGCCCAGCTGTTTATCATAGATGAGGTGAAAAACTGCTTCATGAAAATGTTAAAACGTGTGGAAAGCACCACGTCGCCCGGGTAGCCGTGGTCACTAACACGATTCAAGATCCACGCCCCTCGGCGAGTACTGAGGAAGACCTGGGTAAGACACAAAGACAATTCTTTAAGCGACTAATCTTAGGGATGTTGTCTTTCCCAATAAGGAATCTTCCTGTATCGGCCTTCATAGACAATTGAAGGAAGGGCATGGCATTTTGCTAAAGTAAAAGCCCTCGGGTGTCTAGGTACTCCAAGATCTGGACACATAGAAACAAGAGAACACCTGTTTATCTGAAATCTGTGTTATAAAAATATACATGGTACTTTTATTTCACCACTGTTGCATAGATTTCCAGGTCACACAGGTCAATTTTATATTTCCTCGCTGCTTACAGATACCAATCCTGATATAACATATGGTGTTGCCATATGTGCAGCATCAGTTGAAATACGCTATGAATGAGGGTTAATGAATACACTATAAACCAGGTCTGTGCTGCAAATCAAGCTTAATGAACATTAAGGTTGTCCTACTAGAGTTCTGTGATTGAATAGTTATAGTTTTCTATCTGCCGATTTCGTTGTTCCCTTATGCCTATGCCTGGTTTTTAAGCTTTTTGTTTCCTTTTAATGGATAATTTCACACAAGGTGTTTGCTACGATCTGGAGGCAAATTCGGTAAAATTCGAATTCGGATTTATTCAGGCATAAAATTATTTGTGTGCCCGAATAAGACAAATAACATATTTGGATATACCCGATTATCCAAGTATACCCGAAAAATTCAGGTCGGTCTGATTTGTTTTGGTATTTTTGGTGGTTTTTTGCATTTTGACCTGCAGGGGGCGCATTTTTAAAGCCAAAATTTCAGGGTATTATCCAGAGACTGACCTGATGATACCACTTGACTTTGGTGAAGTTTAGTTCAGGGGGCCAAAGTTATGGACCCCCAAAGTGGGTGGCCCCATCCCCCATTGTTTCCAATGGGAGTTAACAGGAGATGGGGGCTACCCCTTTGAGGGTCCATAACATTGGCCCCCCTAAACCAAATTTCACAAAACCTGGGTGATATCATCAAGACAGACTCCGGTTGATACCCTGAAAATTTGGTGCCACTAGCTTTAAAAATGCACCCCTGACAGGCACCCCCAAAATTTGCCCATATTCTCTGCTTTGCAGTGCCTTGGCTCCATTGTAGCCAATGGGGAATTTCTGAGTGTGTAAGCAGGCTGCACATTTGTGAAGATAGAGGCACCAGAATTTCAAGGTGGCTCCAGAAGGCCCTCCTGGTAATAGCATCCAGGCTTGGTCAACTTTGCTTCTGCGGGTTCAAATTTATGGGCCCCCAAAAGGCTTATTTTGTTTTCCCACTCCTGCACATGAAGCTTACTGGCTGAGTTCTCTCAGAACTCTCTCAACCCATCCCCCCACCCGACCCCCAGAAGCAAAGTTTGCCAAGCTTGGATGCTATTACTAGGAGGCCTCCTGGAGCCACCTTGAAAGTCTGCAGTTTCCACCTTCACAAATGTGCACCCACTGCTTACATACTCAGAAATTCCCCATTGGCTACAATGGAGCCACTGAAAAGCACAGAATCAGCCTTTCAAATTCAGGCAGGACATATTCGGCTGATTTTCAGCCGAATATGATCGGATTCGCCCAGATTCGGGACGAATCTGGCATTTGTTGCACCCAAATCTCCAAACCTAGTGACAAGCAGAGGAGGAGGGGGTACCTGGGCATTCTTTGCCCAGGGATCCCCAAAACCTGGAACCAGCCCTGTGGTCCTAAATGCAGCTGCACAATATGGGGGAAGGAAGCACAGGGATTGCAGGGAGGAATAAACTCCACTAATTCGGGACATCCTGCAGGGAGAAATAAACTCCACTAATTCGGGACATCAGTCAGGATTAATTGGTGCTAGTGGCACCAAATAAACTCCACTAATTTGGGACAGTCAAACACTGGTGCAGAAGTTCTCTATGTAACAACCAGTATGGTGAATCAATGGGAGTCTTGAACCAGGGCTCAAATCCCCATTTGGCCATGAAACTTGCTGGGGGTCCCTGGGTCAGCCACATTCCTGCCTACCTCACAGGACTGTTTTCAGGAACCATGCATCCCACTCTTATCTCACTGGAGGAAGGGCAAGATAGCAATTCACTAGGTAGGTCTGGCTTGTACAGTTCAGGACTAGAGAAGCAGGAAGCTTCTTACCAAAGTCAGACAATCAGCAGGAAGGGGAGCATTTTTACGTTTCTTATGACAAACAGGAGAGTCTGAAGGTGGAGAAACTAGGACTGGGGGATGCTTGCCTCACAGCGAACAACCCATGATCCTATCCCTGTCCTCAACCCCCATTGCAGGCTACTAAGTTCACAGGGGCAATTTCCCCTATTTTCCTTCCCTCTCCCCTCAACGAAGCTCAGCTTCCTAAGGTTTATAGAGGGCATTAAGCATGTTCATTTGTTCCGCATAAAACATTTTGCATTCTTAACGTTACAATTTGTACCCGAGAACTTCTCCAAGTAGGTAGAGACGCCAACTTTTCTGAGTGGCTCCATGTCACTGCCCTATTGATTGACATGGTGCAATCAAGAAAGGATAACATGATATACTGCTTGCTATTATGTTTCTAGTCCCTTTCATAATCATTCTTAATGATGAATTTATTTATTTGTCCACACTGTCACATGACAACACTCTGGGATTATCACTATGACTGCCAAGCTCTGGCTTGGAAAACTCTTGGATACTGGGAGGTCTCTGTAGAGAGTACTCTGAAGGGATGCAGTTCTACTCTAGGATTTCTATTTCTCCTAAACTCTACCATATACTATACAGTCCACCATTTCCTTCAGCAGAACTGATCTCTATAATTCTGCTATAATTCTGAGAACTTCAGGTCCCACCAGTGGATGGGTTATAATTCTAAGAACTTCAGGCCCCACCAGTGGATGGGTTATAATTCTGAGAACTTCAGGTCCCACCAGTGGATCGGTTCTAATTCTGAGAACTTCAGGTCCCACCAGTGGATGGGTTATAATTCTGAGAACTTCAGGCCCCACCAGTGGATGGGTTCTAATTCTGAGAACTTCAGGTCCCATCAGTGGATCGGTTCTAATTCTGAGAACTTCAGGTCCCACCAGTGGATGGGTTCTAATTCTGAGAACTTCAGGTCCCACCAGTGGATGGGTTCTAATTCTGAGAACTTCAGGTCCCACCAGTGGATGGGTTCTAATTCTGAGAACTTCAGGCCCCACCAGTGGATGGATAACCCTATCACCAGAGCAAGGATACCTTGCTTTTAATGCCAGACCTGGTCTGCAGTGTGGCTGATTTCCACAGCGAGGTCTCCGCCTGAGTTCCCGATGCCGACCACAATGACTCTCTTTCCTGTGAACTCGTTAGGGTTCTTGTAATCTCGGCTATGAAAATAGCGTCCTTTGAATTTTTCTATTCCTGGAAGCAAACAGTCAAATTGTTAAAAGTTCATAATGTGTAGATGCATATTGACGTTATGGCTTATTCTTACATGCAGCTTGACTGGTATCATGCAGTGTCAAAAATGATTTGGGGACTGTGAAACAAGTTTTGCTGTTGAGTCGAAGGCTTTCACAGCCGGAATCACTGAAGCGCTGTGTTGTTTCCGGGCTGTATGGCCGTGTTCTAGCAGCATTCTCTCCTGACGTTTCACCTGCATCTGTGGCTGGCATCTTCAGAGGATCTGAATCCTCTGAAGGATCCTCTGAGGATCTGAATTCAGATCCTCTGAAGATGCCAGCCACAAATCTCTAGGCTCTCCTTACACACACAGACTGTTCTTCCTTCCACCTCTGCTCTCTTCTCTTAATTAAATGCTAGCTGGATCATAGACCAGTTATGTGTTGTGTCATATTACAATTCCAAGAATTATGGAGGTTTTCCCAAATTCTATTTTGCTGATTCATAGAGCAGTGCTGGTATAGAAATCCAGATGTTCAATAATGCAATACAGTCCCTCTCATTAACCCTACTCTTGGAACAACATGGCTTTTGTATGTGACCAAGAGGTTTTTTTTAATGGAAAACAGAAATACATTGTTTACAGTTTCTGAGCAAGTCTCTCTTCACTTCTTTTTAACCCTCGCTGTGTGAATTTCAGGATTTCTCCCTCAACATTCTGGTACCAGTTAGTTTGCCTTGTAAATCTGCTCCATTGGTGCTTACCAGTTTATGGCTCTTTTCATTCTGTTTGAGGTAAAGTAACGGTTAATTGTTTTAACAGGGATTAAATGGAAAAAAATAAAAGTCTTGTGATTCAGCTGGGATCTTTCCTTTTAAACGAGAAAGACCAAAAAGAAAAAAATGGGAGCGGCACCAATTTCAAAATCAACAGGGAGAAGTAACCCAAGGGCAGAGGCGTAGCAAGGGGGGAAAGTGCCTCTGCCCCCCATCCCACCCCGATACGCCTTGCCCCACCCCAGAACACCCCTGCAATGCCCTGGAAGGCCCCTGCCATCCCGGAACAACCTTGCCATGCCCCCATAGGGGGCGCACCTGGTGCATCATGCACCCTCCAGTCCCCTTGGAGCTTCACCTCTGCCCAAGGGTCAAACCCTTTAAATATCAGTGCTGGGAGGCAATAATGGGGAAGGCCTTGGGCTCTATGTTGCATTTGCTGACTCTCCAGCACAAGTGGCTGGACACTCTGAATATAATGCAGGACTAGATAGGCAACTTGTGGTTTAAATAAGCAGTCTCAGGGTGAGGAGGTATGTGTTATAGGCAGTCTTAGCTACTTTAAAGATTTTCATATGAGATTCCATCCAGCCTGGAGCGGCAAATACTACAAATGTAGGCAGTTATCAAAAAGAATGTAAATTCAGCAAGATCCTTTCCCCCTAAAGTTATCTTGACTAATAATAGTCCTAATTAATAGTCAGGAACTAGGCCACTGAGATCCCTTCTGCACATGCAGGATAATGCACTTTCAATCCACTTTCAATGCACTTTGCAGCTGGATTTGACTGTGCAGAATAGCAAAATCCACTTGCAAACGATTGCGAAAGTGGATTGAAAGTGCATTCTTCTGCATGTGCAGAAGGGGCCTGAGAAGTTTACTTCTCTCCAAGGTTGTTTCCTAGGAAGCATAATGAAATTACTTCGCAGAATTAGGCTGACCCCGCCCTCTCTCTGGCTCTCATCTTGATACTGTTTGTTCTAAAGCTGATTTTCTAGGTCCCCATTTGAATGCCAGAGATCTTTGTGCCAAGATGGTAGGGGACGGCCAACAAAATGGAAACTAAACAACAACTCAGTGCCTCCTTTATTCTAAGTTCTTTGACCTTCAGTTGGAAAGTAAGTCCAGGCCAGAGTAATTAGACTCTATGATGACTGCCTTTTTTTGTCGCAGAAGAGAGCCTAGGGACCCCTTCTGCACATGCAGAATAATGCACTTTCAATCCACTTCCACAATTGTTTGCAAGTGGATTTTGCTGTTCCGCACAGTAAAATCCATCTGCAAAGTGCACTGAAAGTGGATTGAAAGTGCATCATTCAGCGTGTGCGGAAGGGACCAAGGATTCAAAAGTTCACTTCTGCAGTAAGAGATGCAACATTGGTTGGAGCCGCTGGTTGTCAAAGCAGGAGTTAACCCTTTCTTGTCTGGTGTCCTGCTATTACACAAGAATGGCAAGGGGAAGCAGGATTTGGCATCTAGTTTTTAATGCTTGCATCCAAACTCTGCAGTTTAGTCCCACTCTGTGATGGAGCTGGGGAGATTCACTTCCTTGGAGCTGGAGACATTCTGTTCCTTGGTGAGTGCATAGCATACCTGGGAAAGTACTTAGTGGCAGGTGTGGATGGGTGTGGTGGCCAGTGCAAACCATGACTCCATCAAAAATTGACGATTCCTGTTTTCCATCAGTCTCTACCACAACATCCCACTGGCCGCTGCTGGCAAAATCTGGACGCTTTGTCACGCTGCACACTTTAGTCTGAAAGCAGACAGGAAGGAATAAGCCAAAGACAGAGGCAGTATTCAGAAGAGCAAGGTTGTGTCAGAGCTTAGTATTTACCTCAGAACAAGGTACATACACTTTTCTAGAAGAAGAAGAAGAGTTTGGATTTATATCCCCCTTCTCTCCTGTAGGAGACTCAAAGGGGCTTACCATCTCCTTGCCCCCCCCCCACCAAACACTCTGTGAGGTGGGTGGGGCTGAGAGAGCTCCGAAAAGCTGTGACTAGCCCAAGGTCACCCAGCTGGCGTGTGTGGGAGTGCACAGGCTAATCTGAATTCCCCAGATAAGCCTCCACAGCTCAAGCAGCAGAGCGGGGAATCGAACCCGGTTCCTCCAGATTAGAATGCACCTGCTCTTAACCACTGCTGTTCCTTTTCTAGGATACTTATAAGGAAACAGGCCTAGGTGTCAGATGATTCCTCCTTGATCAAATTATTTTAAAACTTGAAGCAAGAGAGGCAACTCCAGATTTTACTCAAGGAAGTGCAAATGCTGGTGTATTCTTTTCTACCTGTAGGTAAGTCGGTGTCCTCAAGTAAATATAAACATAATCAGAGAGGATATACAAGAGATGATAGGTTCAAAGTGATTTAATGGCCATTCCCTGAACATAGAATGGTATCGACAATAGTATTTCTGGGAGAAGCTGGAATGGACGGAGGGTAGTGGGACATAGCATTCAAAGCCCTCTCAACTCAGATCCCACCCCCCAACACCATGTAAAGTTACCCCAGTGAAAGCTGTGCTCCTCATGAAAATGGCACAGGAGAGAAGATAGAATGTCCCCTCCCACCATGGTGCTCTTTCGGGAGAAGCTGAGTCCTAATGCTGCTTGTGTCGCACATATAATCTAGTTTGTCCTTGAAACAGTACTCAGCATGAGTGCCTCATTTCCAGTGCTGGGGGTCTGATGCAGTGGTGGGATCCAAAATTTTTAATAACAGGTTCCGATGGTGGTGGGATTCAAACAGTGGCGCCGCTGCACACACGCACCTCCAGTCCCTACTGGGCAGGGAGGTTGCTTTAGTAACCCCTTCTCGGCACTCAGAAAAAATTAGTAACCACTTCTAGAGAAGTGGTGAGAACTGGTTGGATCCCACCTGTGATGGTGCAAGATCTCAATTGTGCTAGGAATTCCTTCTAGGCTGCCTGATACTTAGCCACAACAGACCATGAATTTCTAAAGTATGCAGAAACAAAAACATTGAATCCAAAATTAGAACCACGGTGGTCTCATGTGAGGAGAAGAAGAGGAAGAGGAAGAGTTTGGATTTATACCCCCCTTCCTCTCCTTTCCCTTCCTCTCCCCACAACAGACCCCTTGTGAGGTAGGTGGGGCTGAGAGCGTTCTGTGACTAGCTCAAGGTCACCCAGCAGGAATGTAGGAGTTGAGAAACAAATCTGGTTCACCA